>NC_080164.1:27988509-28173509 GCF_950295315.1 Erinaceus europaeus | reverse complement strand
TTGATATACAAAATCTGGGTTCTAACCTTGCTAGATGCATAGTCACAAAAGTTTGACCTTCCTTGAAAAACTTAAGAATATTTGACTATGGTGTTTTATAACTCCCATTTAGTTACACTTTAAAAAGTATTAATGATTTAATATTGTTTGATGAGGATGTAAGCTAATAGGAGTATGATTGTATAATTCCATACAGTTACCACCACCAGAATTCTGTGTCCCATCGTTTTCATTGGAAAACTTCCCTATTGTTTACCACTCTGGGAGTCTGAACCAAATTTCTTTTTGGGGTGCATAAGGCTCTGTTGTACATGAGCATTAGCAGGTCAATCCATACCCCCAGCCTATATTTATCTTTCCCTAGTGGGGTAGGGCTCCAGAGAGGTGAGGCTCCAGGACACACTGGCGAGGGTCTGCCCAATGAGGTCAGGATGGGATTGTGTGTGGTAACATCTGCAGCTGGCTGAAAGGTGGTAAGATATAAAGCAAGACAAAATATTTAATAAACAGGAACTATAAAGCAGGAATAGGGCAGATGAATGAAGGAATCTTAGGGTGGAAGGAAACTAGGAAGTCTATGTAAGGAATGGTCCTAGGAGCCTATGTCTTAGTAATATTTGCTTGAACTTGATAGCAAACAGTTACACTCTTGATGTTCTGAAATTGAAGGTCACGAAATAAAAAAGGAAAGAAAGATCTGGCAACTTCTTAGAGATATAGAAAGGGAAATTTTTCATGTTCTAACAGATAGTCTTATCTGCCTGATTCTTCCCAGAAAGTCTCTGCAAAGAGATTTACAGCCACCCACATAGTGAGGCTACCTACCACTGCTGTCATTTATTCACAGCCATCTGAGTACCATACTCAGTTGGGTCACTGTAGACCCAACACAGCCAGATTGTGTCATTTATTAAAATGCAAGTTGTACAGAACTAGTTTCTGAATGCAAATCTCTCTTTTTAATTATTTTAATTATTTTTATTTATTTATTGGATAGAGACAGCCAGAAATTGAGAGGGAAGGAAGTGATAAGGAAAGAGACAGAGAGACGCCTGCAGCACTGCTTCACCACTCGCAAAGCTTTACCCTTGCAGGTGGGACTGAGGGTTCGCACCTAGGTCCTCACACATTATAACATATATGCTCAACCAGATGCACCACCACCTGGCCCCTTGAGTGCAAATCTCCAATTTTTATAGTGATTCACACATTATAACATATATGTTCAACCAGGTGCACCACGACCTGGCCCCTTGAGTGCAAATCTCCAATTTGTATAGTGATGGCTTCTCTCCTGATGCCTCTAGGATGCAGCATTTAAGACACACCTGCTTATGCAGTGCTTTAGCCTCATGTTCTTTTGGCAGAAATCCCATGAAGGTAGAAAAACAAATAATCAGTTTACTAATGTTGAATTGATTGGTGGAAGAGAAAGCTATCACTTAAAAATATCCTACTTATCCAAAATGAGCTATGGCAGCAGGTAAAATCAATTAGAGTCAAGTGGAGAGGTAACACTAAACAACATGAGAGGGAATTAGCAAAGGAAAACAAAAGGCTGTGAGCTAGAGCTGAGAAGGGAAGCTGTCACCAGGGCACTCTCCTTGAATAACCAACACCAACTAGCCAGGCTGACTGCCTCCTGCACACTCACTCTGTCATGAGTCATTTAGTGTTTATGGTGAAGGAGAGAGCTGGGCTTTTAGTGGTGAACGTAATGTAGTGCAGACACTGCTGACTTGCAAACATGCATACCGGGAATTCACATAGAGTTCCAGTGCAATGTTACTGCCATCAATCGAGAGATAAATAAATCAGGGGCCAGTGGGATAGATCACTAGACAGGGCACGTGCTTTGCCATGGCACTGGGGGAAGCTTGGACTCTATGGTGTCTCTCTGTATTAGAAAATGTCATGTAGTCCTAAATGTGTAAGACCTCAGCACTGTAAAAACCAAAACCAAAATAAAAGCTTGGTGTCTACCTCAAGTACAAATCTCTTTCTCCATAAAACTTTCTCTTCCTTGGCTTTCAAGCTAAATCCTGTTTGATGGGATGATCCTTCTTTCTAACCTCCTTTCTCTTCCCCTGCCTTAAGTCATGTAGCCAAACAACCCTGTGTGAACTGTCCCTTCTCCCTTCCACAGAGTGTACACTCAAATCCCACAGCAGAAACTCAGATCACACCCTCATCACCAGGGGCCCCACAGCTCCCAGGGGACTCTGAGGCATCTGTGTCGTCCTCCTCCAGCCTTTCATTTGCTGTCCAGAAGGCACAGGGAGAGACAAGGGACAGGCTGGAGGCTGCTGCCATGTGTATTTGGTGACAAAGTCTCCATGGCCCATCTGGGTTGGAGCACAAGTGGGTTAAGTGAAGAGAAATGGGAAGCATCTAGGAAAGATATCTCATCATGCCACCTGTTACTATAACCTAGTTATTCTGCATGGCTGTCAGGGAGCTGTGAAATGCACAGACCATAGGCTGAGTCTTTGAAATGTTGACTCTCTTAAAAGCTTAGACCAGGGAGAATAGAAGCAACCGGTGGCATTACTCTATAAGACACAGCTATAGGCTTATCAAAAACGGTATCTATCAATCTAAGTTGAAGCTCCAGGCCACAGCCAACTTTATACTTGATGTGAGTGAAGGGGCACTGATTTTTTAACCACTGCAGCCAGAAATCTGCTAAGACTTCCTTTGGAGTATTAATTAAGAAAGAACTTAAAGAAAGAATATTAGTTAAAAGAGAATCTTCTGGTTTTACTAGCCCTTATCAGTGGCTGCAGCTCTATGAAAATGTTCCTACTTCACTTGTTCCCTTTCAACAAACTGTTCTGCTTTTTGCTAATTTAAGCTATTTTAGAATTCCTTTGATGTATCTTGTAACTGACTCAGAAAAATACAAGAGACCAATGGTTGGTGTTGCACCACTCACAGTCCTTCTTCAGGCTATAAGTCATCAGTATCTAGCCACCGTGGGATTCTCAAAAGGTCAGGCTAGAGTCTTTGAGTAATAAATTGCTCCTGCATCAGAGACTGCAAGTCAGTCACAGAAGTGAGAAGACAGGTCAGGCCAGAGAGGACACAAGGAGCTCAGACTGGCTGGCTGAGAAAGGACAGAGTATGTCATAGTAGTGAAGGATGGAACCCTTTTCCAAAGTGGGTCATATCCAGTGTGATGACAGAAACAGAGAGGCCTGCAAATGACTTCTGCAGCTCCAAAAGCATCCAGCAAGGAGCATGAGGTCACTTGTGGAGTTGTGGTCTTGTCCTTCAAACCCTGGCACCCAACTTCAGGCAGCTAGCATAAAAGACATGTGATTACCAACAATCCCTGGGTCCATGCAATAATGGGGCTGTGCTGGCATGTTCGACACCCAGAGCAGAGGCCACACCTTCCCTGAGGCAAGGAAAAGTCTTATCCCTCTGCCTGCTACATCTGCAGCCTGAGTTTTCCAGCCAGATATCCTGACAGAATACAAAGGAACTGGTGGAGGAGAGCAGAGGTCCCATGAGAGTTCAGAATTGGAGCCAGACTTGAATTTGTCCTCTGAGCTCCAGACATGGGACAGAGGAGGAATGTGAGTGACATAGCATCAAGAGAAACTGTGGTGTTGTGGGTCTCCTCTCTATCTCTCTCTCAAAAAAAAAAAAAAACTTTAAAAAATAATAATGCTGCTTTAATTTTTTTTTTGTTACTGTGAGGGTTTTACTGTTCCAGGCAATATTTTTTCAGATAAAGACTGTAAGACAGAGGGAGAAAGAGAGAAACAGCACATCATCTAAGCCCGCCCTCCCCCCCCCCCAGTGCCTTAGAGGCCAGGGTCTTGAACCTGGGTGGGACATGAGGCAAAGCAGACATCTTCCCAGGAGCACCATCTCCCTAGCTCTCTGTCTCCCTTTATCTGAATGAAAAAACAGCCCTGGAGAGATGGAGTCATACATGCACTAGAACCCAACTCTGCAAAACAGAAAGAAAAGACCACTGAAAACACATGAGGAAGGAAGTATCTAGAAGGGAGGGGATAAAGAGCCTCCCTAAACTAGAAAGCAGAAGCAAATCTGCCCAGACTGGAAGGTGTGCTGACAAAAAGAAGTCCAGGGCTCAGAAAGCCTGCTCTTTGAGACCTCTCTCCGCCCCCAGCCCTTCAGGAAGGGTCTCCCTTTCATACTTCCTCCCTCACAGGCAGCCTGTTGGTATGCTTCTAAAAACCCCTTCTGTTTCATTAGTTTAATCCCCCCTGCTTAACACTATTCTATTTACATAACCACTTCATTCTATTTACATAACCTCTGTTAACAAGCACCACCTTCCCTCCAGGGCATTGGTGGTTTAGTGGTAGAATTCTCACCTGCTCCGCCCCCTCTCCTTGTCATACCCTGATTTTCACCAGTCACTTTTCTCTCCACCCTCTCTGCATCGCATCCTGTTCCCACCCTACTGGGCTAGTATATTTATAAAGACAAGATTGTTTGTAGTTAGTTAGTTTAGTTTTAGCTTAGCTTGGTATAGATTGCGCTGCATCCTGCATGAATAAAGAGATACTGTGTACAGCTTAACCATGAGTCCCTGGTTGTCTGTTACCCGCCCGTGAAGCCAGCCCAGCGAAAACAACAGCAGCCGATCTTAGAGTTGGGTTTCCTTATTCCATTCTGACCATCCCTGTGTTCAAACTGTGTTGTTTAAATTCGGGGGCGCCAGCAGGCTGGGCTAGCATTGTGGTTGTAGACAGAGACAGACTTGGGGACACACGGCTGGGCTGAGAAGCTGCAGTTTAATCTTTATTCACGAACGGGCAAATCACCACACCATGTGATTTTCCATCATTCTCTCTCCGCGGCTGTTCCTGGGACTCTGGACGTCCTTAGAATAGGGGGCAGGGAGAAAGCGGGGCGTGAAACTAGCAAGGGCCAAACCATTTCTCTCAGAGGTAGGGGGAAGGGGGCCAAACCAACACAAAGAATACCAACAAAACTGGTATGTGTTAGCCTGTTTACTTCAAAGATACTCACCCCTAGGTCTGTATGAAAATGGTCTGTTGGAAATGGTCGTTGTTCCATGCTAGCTGTCTCCTTTGGTCTATGCTCTTCTGATCTCTCACTCATCCTTGCCCTGCTTCCTTCATATTTGCTGAATTTCATATATTTCAGTCTGTCCACCCCTTGATGCCTTTGTTTTCTTTGGACTAGTCCTGCTTAAGCAGTAAGGTAGAGGATTCTATGACTTGAAGAGCTGTGTCACTTTGGGAAATATCACTACTCTGCAAATATTCTCTCCCTCTCTCTCTCTCCTGGTCTTCCCTTTCACTGATTTGAGAATAGTAAGTAGGTGTGCACAGGTGCACCAGGTTAAATGTAAAAAGTAGGAAACACAAGTATCAAACCAAGGATCCCGCTTTGAGCCCAGGCTCTCCACCTGCAGGGGGTCGCTTCACAAGCAGTGAAGCAGATCTGAAGGTGTTTATCTTTCTCTCTCCCTCTCCCTTTCTGTCTCCCCTCCCCTCTCAGTTTCTCTCTGTCCTGTCCAAAAAATCAAGAGAGAGAATAGTAAGTGGATTACTTTAAAATCCCAATCTAATAATCCCACTAATTGTATCCCCTGTAACTCAGGTTCCTTTTTCTCTTTTTCTTTTTTTTAAATATTTATTTTATTTGTTTATTCCCTTTTGTTGCCCTTGTTGTTTTATTGTTGTAGTTATTATTGTTGTTGTCATTGTTGTTGGATAGGACAGAGAGAAATGGAGAGAGGAGGGGAAGACAGAGAAGAGGAGAGAAAGATAGACACCTGCAGACCTGCTTCACCGCCTGTGAAGCTACTCCCCTGCAGGTGGGGAGCCAAGGTTCGAACCGGGATCTTTATGCTGGTCCTTGTGCTTTGCACCACCTGTGCTTAAACCGCTGTACTACAGCCCGACTCCCCTTTTTCTCTTTTTCTCTTGCAAAAATCAAGGACAAACATCAAGGTCAAGCCATGTATGCGTTGTTTGCCCTTAGCTGGGAATCTCTGCTCAGCCTTATCCTGACAAACAACTGTCTGCCTTCCCTTGGGAAATACTCAGGCTGCTAATTAGGAAATGATTCTCTCAATATTTCATAAGGCTGACACTCCCAGCCAAGGGGGGAGATGGCCACTTATTTAATTAAATATTTATCCTTTGGCACTTTGGGAAAGTACAAAGCACAAAAAAAAGGAAATATGGTCAGGACAAAGAAAAAAATCAGAGTCCAACCCTTACCTAAAAGGATTCTCATTTTTATTTTCTCAGGATTTTATGAGTTGTATCATTCATATCTTAATTATAAGTCATTCCAAATCCTTTCTGGAAGCAACCAAGGCATAAATAATTAATAAATAGATGAGCAAGTCTGTGTCCCTGCTCTTAAAGAGTTTATGGTCCAGAACTATCTAGGCTTCTGCTAGAGGTCACCCATAGGGCGGGGTTGTCCTTGTGTGGAAGGTGACAGCTGTCTGCAGAATGCTCCTTGGAAGGGACTCAGGGTGTTTCCTGCCCAACAGATAGAGTCATCCTTTTCTCACAGACCCCTCGCTTCCATCCATGTACACCCCCTCCCCATTTAGGGGAGCAAGCCTAATAACAGGACACTCCTCTTCCAGCCAGTAAGGGGGTGTGATGAGTACTGGATCCCATGCTGGTCACTGAGAGATGATAGGTGGGGGGAAGTGCCCCAAGAGGCTCCTAAGAGGAAACTCCAGAAAGAGACTCTCCTCTGAATCCAAATGTTTCTGAGCCTCACTATGGCCTCTTGCCACAGCATGAGGGACAAAGCTGCCAGGCTAGTGTTGTGGGCAGGAGAGATGATCCAGGAACTCATGGCAGTGTGGTAATACAATTCTTTATTCATGTGCCCCAGAGTCAAGCATGAGTGCAGCTGGTTAAGCCATGTGCCAAAATGCAATGGCCTCCTCCACTCTACACACCAGGCCTTCTCCAGGTTGGGTCTCAGGAGAGAAAAGAGGAAAAGGAAAAGAGCAAAACCAGGAACAGAAGTGGGCTTTATGGGGTAAAACCGGAAGTGACAAGTTGAGAATGGAGATGGCGGGGAAAGGAGGTGGAGAAAAGAAAGAGCAGGAAGGTAGAAAGCTTCCATAGCAACAGTTGCTAGGGTTTTAACTGGCAGGATTAATGTACCCTGCAGGCAGGGTGGGTCTCAAGGTAGAAAGAATATAGATCAGGCAAAACAATTATTATGTAAATAGGCCATAGTGTCAGCAATGGAGGATGGAGCAAGAGGGCTGTCCCACAAAATGCCACCATGGAGAATGCAAGTGACTCTAGATATGGGAGAAACCCAGCACCATGGTAACATCATTGAGTCCTCTTCTTGGTTTGTTTGTTAATTTTTTATGTGATGCTAGAATGACATGGACCTCATGAGTGACTAATTTTGTGAAACAGTCTCCTCAGACAATTTTTAATGATTTAAAAAATTGTTTTATGTGGGGGGTTCCCGGAAGATGGTGGACTGAAAAGCTGCTAGTGGCTTGAGCTCTGACCACATCTCCTGGAAACGGTAGGATTTTCTACCTTTAGTAGGCCAGTCAATAAGGGGTCCTAGTGGTGACACCAAGGAGGTGACTACAACTTAATTTGGGTTAAAAAATAGACTAGAAAAAAAGGGGAAATTTTTTTCTTCTAAATTATTATTCCCAAAGCACACCTCCCTCCCTTCCCCCCCCATAACCAGTCCCTGGGGACCAGTTCCTAGCAGGCTCCACTGCTGAGCTTCTTTTTTACCAAGATTCCTGTCCCACCAGGGAGTATCATTCATTCTAAGTCTATTCCCTTCTGAAACCTCTGGCCTTTTTTCTTTCTAAGTAGCCAACCCTCCCCACCCCACCCCGCATAGCTAATTAAATAATTAAAAATAAATAAATAAATAACTCTTTCTGTTCACCACTCTTTTATTACTGTTCTTTTTTGTTGTCGTTAAAATTCGGAGGCTCTAGCTGGCCGGGCTAGCTTCACGGGTGGGTAACAGAGACCGGAGGACACACGGCTGGGCAGGGAAGCTGTATTTCTTTATTCAAGAACAACGATTTATAAACTAACCCAAACTAATCACCAAACAGAACTCTCCTGCCTCTTTCCCCTGCAGCGGCACCAACCACTCTCTAACTCTGTCACTCTGGAACTCTGTCGGGATTCCTTGGGGTGGGGACAAACGGGCCCACGAAAACTAGCAGGACTGAACCAATTTTCTTGGCAGGGGGAGAGCATACAACACTTTTTCTTATCTTTTTCTTTTTTTCTCTCTCTTTTTTTTTCTTTTTCTCATTCTTGTCATCCTTTCTTCCTTAATCCTACAGCTTCCAAAGCCACAGGCCCCATCCCCACACCACCAAACAGTGTGCTTTCACTGGATTCACTGATACAGGTTTGGGAATTATTTTGGGGAATAATTCTGACTCAGAGTGGACTCTCACTGCTAGTATCTCTGCTCAACTTCCCTTCCTCCTTTAGCTACCCCTAGAATATACAGTGGATAGTAGATTTGCATAACTGTCTATTTCAACTATCCTTGTCTAGTCCTGAGGGGATTTTTTTAAATTTTTTTTTCTTTCTTAACAATCAACTGCCTCTGTTCACGAGGTTTGAGGTAATCTGGGACAGGCTAACAGACCACAAAAAAGGGCAGGAACAGCCATTCTCATCTCAGACACAATAGATTTTAAATTAAATAAAGTAATAAAAGATAGGCAAGGACATTACATAATGATTAGAGGATCAATCAGCCAAGAAGACTTAACAATTATTAACATCTATGCACCCAATGAGGGACCATATAAATATGTCAAGCACTTACTGAAAGAATTTCAAAAATACATCAATAGTAATACAATAATAGTGGGAGACTTCAATACCCCACTCTCACACTTTGACAGATCAATAAAGCAGAGAACCAACAAAGATACAAGAGAATTGAATGAAGAGATGGACAGACTAGACCTCTTGGACATTTTCAGAGTCCTTCACCCCAAAAAACTGGAGTACACCTTCTTTTCAAATCCACATAACACATACTCAAGGATAGACCACATGTTAGGCCACAAAGACAGCATCAATAAATTGAAGAGCATCGAAATCATCCCAAGTATCTTCTCAGACCACAGTGGAGTAAAACTAACATTTAACAACAAACAGACAGTTATTAAAAGTCACAGAATTTGGAAACTAAACAACATACTCCTTAAGAACCACTGGGCCAGAGATTCACTCAAGCAAGAAATTCAAATGTTCCTGGAAACAAATGAAAATGAAGACACAACCTATCAATATATTTGGGACACAGCTAAAGCAGTACTAAGAGGGAAACTTATAGCCATACAATCACATATTAAACACCAAGAAGAAGCTCAAATGAACGACCTTACTGCACACCTCAAGGACTTAGAGGAAGAGGAACAAAGGAACCCTAAAGCAACCAGGACAGAAATCACTAAAATTAGAGCAGAAATAAACAACATCAAAGATAAAAGAATCATACAAAAGATCAATGAAGCCAAATGTTGGTTCTTTGAAAGATTAAACAAAATTGACAAATGTGGGGAGCCACATGTGCCCTCAGGGTTGCTATTGGCATGACCACAGAGTCTTTGTTCACAGACAGCCTTGCTTAAAAGTTAAGTTCCTGCTTCTTTACACCTTAGAGTCTTTGTTCACATATAAGATAAGTTCCTGTCTCCCAATTCCACTTCCCCATGAATCACCCAGGACCTTCCAGATAAAGGCTGATTACCATGACAACACACCACTTCAATCAACAGCCCCCAGCTGCTAACTCCCCCCTTGCCCTGGCCTTAAAAACAGCATCTTTGGTGCTAATATACAGACTTGATCAGAATCTTGACTTGTCTCATTTCTCTTGAGTGTCTTGTCCCCTTCCCTCTCCCTTCTTTCCTTGTCCTCACTCCCTCTCCTAGGTTAACCTACGTTGAAGGTCCCGCAGGACAGGACAGATGGTGCCGCAACCTGCCCCAATGAACGAGGAACCCCTGTGAAGGACTTCATTAGAGAACCACCGCAGAAATTGCTAGCTAGCGAACTCAAGGAGACGGGCACGAATTCAAGATGCTCCAGGAACTCAAGCAGACGGGCATGAATTCAAGGTGCTCCAGGAACTCAAAGAGCCAGGCATGAAGGCAAGGTGCTCCAGGAACTCAAGGAGACAGCTGATTTCAGTCCAGGACTCAGGTGGTGAGTATTAAGAATAACAGACACTTTCTTTTTTTTTCCACTTTGGCGATTCACGAAAAAATTGACCTTGTCAGTGCAACTGACAGATTCTGGCCGGAGCTACTCTCCGGTGATTCCTGAAGGCCTGAATTGTCACATTTTAGTAGTGGTGGCCGGACAGGCAATCGCCCCCTCTTGACTGAATAAATGCCTCGTTCTGAATGCCTGTGTGCGTGTTGTGTGCCTCACAGTCACTAGACTACGGGGCGTGATTGGGCTCCCAACCTGTGTGTCTGTGGAGTCGTCTCAGCTCAGTGGAGATTCTCAACCCTGTTGAGACCAAGGCTGGGATTTATACGGCTACTCCTAAGCTAAGACTCCTTAAGGTCCTGCGAGGGGCCCGGCCAGGCAAGCACAGTTGATTGTCTGTCACCCTTTGGGGTGCCAGTTCTTTTTCAATATCCTTTCTCGTCTGTCTTTTCTTCCTCCCCCACTAACTCTAATATGGGACAAGATCTGAGTCAACATGAAAAATTTGTTGATGGGCTTAAAGATGCTTTAAAGACGCATGGGACAAAAGTTTAAAAGAAAGATTTAATCAAGTTTTTTAAGTTTCTCTCTGATGTCTTCCCCAAGAGAGATCTATTGATGAAAAAAGGTAGAAAAGAGTAGGAGATGCAATAAAAGATTACTATGACCTTTTGGGACCGGAAAAAGTCCCTGTTACTACCTTTTCTTATTGGAATCTTATAAATGAAGTAATTAGAGTCAGACCCAGACCCCGAGAGATTACAGAACTTATTAATAAAGGAGAAGTCCTTCTTTCTAAAGATCTGCCAGCTAAAGATATGGGCTTAACTCCTACTCCTTCACAGGGAACCATAGAAAGTGTCCATAAACTTCCCAATGACCCCCCCCCAGATTTAATTTCCTTAGATAGTGAAGTGACTTGTCTGTTAAATCTAACACAAAACATATTAAAAAATCCCCTATTACTGAGGAGGCCTGGATTAATTCCAACTTCAATTCTGACATAAAAGCTAATCCTAAATATAAAAAACCCACCAAAGCCATTCCCCCTGCAACACCCACAAAAACTACCCAGCCCAGGACACATAAAATCTACCATGTTAAATCAGATAGCGAACTCTCTGATAAGGACTGGGCAACACCAGATGATCAGGCAGTACACTACCATAATCCTGACTGGCCACCTCTTCTAGAAACAAAAACCCGACCACCCCCTTATGTGCAGCCCCCTCCTTCAGCTCCCTCCCCTATTTCTCAACCCACCCGTAACAACAAAGATTTATTGGCAAAGATAAATTTATTAAAAGAACAAATAAAATTAGAGACTGAATACCAGGAGTTAGTCACTCAGCTTAATAATCTTAAAATTAGTCAGCCAAAAAGACCAACCCTTCCCCTCGTCAAACCCAATACTAGACTCTATGTTCCCCCAGGCCCTCTCATTGATTTAACAGACCTGGAGACCTTTCCAGTTTTAGAAATCACTGATGCACAAGGGCAAGCATATAGACAACACAACATTTTTTATTTTAAAACCATTAAGGAACTTAAAAAGGCTGTAGCCCTTTATGGCACTGCCGCACCTTACACTGTTGCCATTGTTGAATCCATAGGAGAGAGTTGGTTAACCCCTGGAGATTGGCAAACATTAACCAGAGCGTCCCTAACAGGAGGTGACTATCTCTTGTGGAAGTCTGAGTTTGTAGAAAACTGCAAGGAGAGTGCTAGGCGAAACGCCCAGGCTAATAATGGCTGGAATTTAGACTTGCTTACTGGAGAAGGGCATTATGCTGACCATAATACACAAATCCAATATAACTCTGGATTGTATGAACAAATTCAAAACGCCGCTATAAGTGCTTGGAAAAAGATCCCTTCAAAGGGTGATCCTGGTTCCTCTTTTACTAATATTAAACAAGGACCAGATGAGCCTTTTTCCGAATTTATTGACCGGCTTCTTACCGCCACCGGATCTTTGGCAACATAGATACGGGATCAGAATTTGTTAAACAATTGGCCTTTGAAAATGCAAATACAGCCTGCCAGGCTGCTCTCCGCCCTCAGAGAAAGAAAACTGACCTCTCTGGGTATATCCATCTTTGCTCTGACATCGGTACTGGATACCAACAAGGCTTGGCCATGGCGGCCGCCTTTCAGGGGTGCACTGTCTCTGATATTCTCTCTAAAAAGAAAAATAAGAATTGCTTTAAATGTGGTAGATCCGGACACTATGCTAAAGATTGTAAAGAAAACACGGCCCCTTCTATGAAGCCCACGGCAGACTACCGCCACGCCGCCTCTGCCCCAGATGCAGTAGGGGTCGCCATTGGGTCAATGAATGCAGATCTAAAACAGACATTCAGGGAAATCCCCTACCTCCCCACCAGGGAAATGGGAATGGGGCCAGCCCCAGGCCCCCTACCCGAGACAAGCCCTTGGGGCAGTGAAGTTTGTCCCTTCCACCAACAATTCATCTCGGATCTCTTTAGAGCAACCTCAGGGAGTGCAGGACTGGACCTCTGTGCCACCGCCGACACAGTTTTAACTCCAGACATGGGTATTCAGCCCTTACCCACTGGCGTTTACGGCCCGCTCCCCCCTCACACGTTTGGATTATTATTAGGAAGGAGCAGCACAACCCTTAAAGGCCTATTCATCACCCCAGGCATTGTTGATAATGATTATACAGGAGAAATTAAGCTCATGATCTCCTCCCCATATGGGGTTGCTGCCATTACTAAAGGTCAACTGGTGGCTCAGCTACTCCTCTTACCCTTGACATCCACAGACAACCCCAGCTGCAAGACAACCCAGGGAGATAAAGGCCTTGGCTCCTCTGATACATATTGGGTACAAACTGTCTCTAACAATAAACCCATGCTAAACTTTGGCTAAATGGAAAAGAATTTGAAGGACTCAAAGACACAGGCGCTGATGTAACCATTATCAAAAAAGATTCCTTGCCTGATAAAAATTTTTTATTTGACAGATGTGATTCAACAAAATTATTTACTGTAAAATGGTCCTCTAAAAGAAATGTAACAGTAAAAATTTATTTTGAACATTTCAGCTATAAGGTTTATCATATAAGGTACCTATCCAAATCAAAGTGAAAGATTAAGTTGTGTACCCACCCTTGTTCATAGCTTCCCTAAGGGTGTGATAGCTTTGTGATAAGCAAAGATCCTAACAAACAAAGTTTAACATTTTACTTAAAATTGCTTAAGTGATTTCAAAAAAAAAAAAAGAGAGAGAGAGTTTCCAACACAGTTATGTGGTAACATAAAGGTAAAAATTAATTTGCTAAGGCAGCTAAAGATTTAAAGTAAAAGTCTTAAGTATTATTCATCTCCAAATTGATATGCAAATTATCTATGTATTTAGCTGAAAAAGTTCCGGGACATTATGGAGGGCCCCCATAATGCCCTGTGAAACTATTTCTGGGGAAATTAGTCCGCAACAAAATTTGTTGTTTGTTTGGCACTGTAAATCTTTTGAGAACCGTTGTCACAAATGTGTGTTAACTCTTTAAGTAACTTAAGTTTGTTTAAAGTTTAAAGAAAAATTTAGTTAAACTAAATTTGGTTTAGAGATCCTGGTTATAGGAATTGCTACCGGAGGTTAAAAAGATAACTTGTAAATTTATTCTCTTTGAAATTAAAACAAAGCCTCTTTACACCGAAGATATGTCTTCTGTGTGGCAAATGGCAGAAAGGCTACTGATATGTAAAAAACTGGCCTGGGTGAGTGAACCAAGAAGAACTACAAAATCTAAATGCACCAATCACAGACAAAGAAATTGAAACCATTATTAAGAATCTCCCCAACAACAAAAGTCCTGGACCAGATGGCTTCACAAACGAATTCTACAAAACTTTCAGGAAACAGTTAGTACCCATACTTGTTAAGCTTTTCGATAAGATTGAAGAAACAGGAATACTCCCTTCCACCTTCTATGAAGCTAACATCACCCTGATAACAAAAGCTGATAGGGACAGAACAAAAAAGGAAAACTACAGACCAATATCTCTAATGAACATAGATTCAAAAATATTAAACAAGATCTTGGCCAACCGGATACAGCAGCATATGAAAAAGATTGTTCATCATGACCAAGTGGGATTCATCCAGGAATGCAAGGCTGGTTCAACACCCGTAAGTCAATCAGTGTCATTCACCACATCAATAAAAGCAAAGCCAAAAATCACATGATTATCTCAATAGATGCAGAGAAAGCCTTTGACAAAATCCAACACCCATTCATGCTCAAAACTCTACAGAAAATGGGAATAGATGGGAAATTCCTCAAGATAGTGGAGTGTATATATAGCAAACCTACAGCCAACATCATACTCAATGGACAGAAGCTGAAAGCATTCCCCCTCAGATCGGGGACTAGACAGGGCTGTCCACTGTCACCATTACTCTTCAACATAGTATTGGAAGTTCTTGCCATAGCAATCAGGCAAGAGAAAGAAATTAAAGGAATACAGATTGGAAGGGAAGAATTCAAGCTCTCACTATTTGCAGATGATATGATAGTATACATAGAAAAACCTAAAGAATCCAGCAGAAAACTACTGGAAGTTATTAGGCAATATAGCAAGGTATCAGGCTACAAAATCAATGTACAAAAATCAGTGGCATTTCTTTATGCAAACACTAAATCTGAAGAAGAAGACATCCAGAAATCACTCCCATTTACTGTTTCAGCAAAATCAATCAAATACCTAGGAATAAAGTTGACCAAAGAAGTGAAAGACTTGTATACTGAAAACTATGAGTCGCTACTCAAGGAAATAGAAACTGATACCAAGAAATGGAAAGATATCCCATGCTCATGGATTGGAAAAATAAATATCATAAAAATGAATATTCTCCCAGAGCCATATACAAATTTAATGCAATATGTATCAATGTTCCACCAAGCTTCTTTAAGAGACTAGAACAAACACTACAATCATTTATCTGGAACCTGAAAACACCTAGAATTGCCAAAAACATCTTGAGGAAAAGAAACAGAAATGGAGGCATCACACTCCCAGACCTTAAACTATATTATAAAGCCATCATCATCAAAAGAGCAGGTACTGGAACAAAAATAGGCACACAGACCAGTGGAACAGAATTGAAAGCCCAGAAATAAATCCCCACACCTATGGACATCTAATCTTTGATAAGGGGGCCCAAAGGATTAAATGGAAGAAGGAGTCTCTCTTCAATAAATGGTGCTGGGAAAACTGGGTTGTAACATGCAGAAGAATGAAATTTCCAGGGTTTTGTGAGGCGTCCCCAAAGGTGCATTCCCTCCAAGTAGGGGTCAACTGGAAATGGTCTGTGCATGTGTTGTTTTGGTTTTGTTTTTATTGAAGAACTTAGAAACAAACTTTTAATATCCCCCCCAAATTTTTAATATCCCCTTTTTAGTACAAAAATTAAGGGGATGTAAAATTAACAGGTATAGGGAGTAACTTAGAAAGTGAAGGCAGAAGGGGCCGGGTGGTGGCGCACCTGGTTGAGCACACATGTTACAATGCACTAGGTCCCAGGTTTAAACACCTGCAGGGGGAAAGCTTCACAAGTGGTGAAGCAGGGCTGAAGGGTCCTCTCTCTCTCTTTCTCTCTCTCTCCTCTCAATTTCTGGCTGTCCCTATCCAATATATAAAGATAATAAGAAAAAAAAATTTAAAAAGAAAAAAAATTAAAAAAAAAAGTGAAGGCAGAACCATAGGAAAAATGGGACAAAAATATATGAATAGATAGATACAGAGATATATACATAGATATAGATGGATAGTTATACAATTATCCCATACCAGTGACCTTGGGAGAACTACAACAGTTTCCACTGGAGAGAATGGGGACACAGAACTCTGATGATGGGAATGGTGTAGAATTATGCCCCTATTATTTTGTAATTTTGAAAATCAATTTTATGTCACTAATAAAAGAAGGTACACATAAGAGCAACAGCCATGTAAAGAAAGGAATGACACATTTCAAAGGGTGAAGCTGAGGGAAATATTTAAAAACTCAAAATATCTAAGAATGTTATAATTAATACAGGATTTGTAGGCTAGGGAGATAGCACAGTTCCAATGCACCAGACTCACATACCGGAAGCTCCAGAAGTTGCAGGTTCAATCCCTAGCACACAGAAGTGGTTTTGAATCATGGATTGAACTGTGGTGACCTGGGGCGGGGGGATGGGTGGTAGCACAGCAAGTTAAGTGCACATGAGGTGAAGCACAAGGACCAGTGTAAGGATCCTGGTTAGAGCCCCCAGCTCCCCACCTGCAAAGGGGTCACCTCACAAGTGGTAAAGCAAGTCTGAAGGTGTCTTTTTCTCCCCCCTCTGTCTTCCCTTCCTCTTTCCATTTCTCTCTGTCCTATCCAACAACAATGATAACAATAACAATAAGGGCAACAAAAGGGAAAAAAATGAATTGTGGTGACCTGGATTTATGCATGCTGCTAGCATAGTTCTAGAAGTAAATGGAGAGGCCTTGGGAGGAAGAAGATACCGCACTGCCACCTCCTCCTTACCTTTTCCTGTATCTTTCACCTGATACAGGGAAACTTGAGTTTGTGAGCACAATCGAGTAACTGCAAGCAGCTTCTCCCAGAGTCTGCTGGCGTGTTAAGATTAAACTGCTCTAACGAGCTAGTGGCAGCCTGGGAGGACAGGAGTGATTCTCCTGGAGCTTCTGGCCAAGTGAGCCAGAAATCACACTGGAAGCATGGCTCTCACACTTCCATTACTCAAAGCCCCCTGAATAATGAGATTCAGAAACTTCTGAAGTCAGGAATGCACCATTGAATAAGATGTCAGAAGCACTTTGGGTTGAGGGAATCTACCTCCCCACCCCACCCCCCACCACCACCTCCATGCTCATAGCTGATCCACCTTCACAGGGACGAATCCCTGAACTCAGAGCAAGCAGTAGCTCAAGTTCATTGGTGACAAAGGCTTGTGAGTGTCCCTGAAGCTTCCCCCCAGGAGAGGAATACCCAGGAAATTTCCAGAAGAAACACACACAGCCTCCCACACTCAGCCCTGCCCAGAGGCCCAGAGGGAGCTGACAGAGAGTGTGGAGAGATCTCAATCACAGCAACTCCTCCGGAATCTTCTCATTCCCTCCTCCAGAGAAGAAAATGTGGAGATGCCAGAATGTCTTGAGCAGGGAGCTGAGAGGCAGATACCCATCATGCACACATGGTCCCACTCCGAGCAACTGTTCTTTGCAGACCTCCTGGTAAGAAGCATGAAAGTTATGTGGATCTCATGATGGTCTCCCAGTGTGGAACCACAGTCACAAATGGTGCAGACAGTGGGATCTACAGTCAGCACCAGGTCCCAGAGTGCACAGATAGTCATCCCTGGAAAAGACCAGGACCCCGCTGGGGAAGTGTGTGATGAAGACAGGCTGGGCTGCACAGTGACACTGTGTAGGCTTCTCTTGGTAGAATTTGCTCATCAGTACCAGTGCTGAGCCTACCGTGGAGGGCACATGCCACTGTTCATTTCACCAAGCTGCTCTGAAGTTCAGATAGATTGGGACAGGAATATAGCAAAGCTTCAGGGCTCAGGAAATGCAGGTCCAAGGCCCCAGCGGTCCCAACTCAATTTCTGGCACCCCTATATGCCAGAGCTGAGTGATGCTTTAACCTCCCATCAAAATAAAGACAGATAAAATGTAGGCAGAATATTCTTCAGGAGAGTCTGCTTGCCTTTCTGACTCCATGACTACAACACAAATTTACGACATAGAATCAGAGATGAGCTCATCTGTGTCAGGCCCCATGATTCTTGGGGCCTCTACAAAATGGAATTCAGAAAAATGTCTCTTAGACAGGCTGGGGGTATGAATTGACCACCCAATGTCCATGTCCAATGGAGAATTAATTGCAGAAGCCAAAATGGGAAAAATGCCCTCCAGGAGCAGTGGATTTGTAGTGCAGGCACCGAGCCCCAGCAATAACCCTGGAGGCAGAAGAAAAGAAAAGAAAATTTTGGGCCATACTTCCAGAGGAGGGAAATGTTAGGGGAAGATTACCAGAGAGCTCTGAACCCCAGTTCTATAAGAAGCCAAAATGTTTGTGACCAGAAAGGTTTGTTTTTATATCATCATTACATCATCACTGAGAGAGAAGAGATTCTGGAGCACTGTTTCTCTTATCTGAGAAAGAAGGAGACCAGGACATTGTAACGGGTATGGGTGTGGCTTTGAAAGCAAGGCCACAGAAGTGAATAAAAATGGGGTATGGAGGTATATAGTCAACCCATATCTATGACCTTGAGAGAACTATGCTAGAGGGGGATGGGGGCACAGAACTTTGGAGGTGGTAATGGTATGGAATTATACCCCTGTTATCTTATAACCTTGCAAATCACATTAAATAAGTAATAAAAATTTATAAACAACAAAAAAAGCTGTCTCCTACCCTTAAACTATGTCACCCCCAACAAGAAATCGCTATCAAGGCTATAGCTGAGCCCTACCTGATTGCCCTTAGAAATACCTCTCTTTCAGAGCAAGAAAGACAAGATGCCCTCTCTCCCTGAGCACCCGTGACCACCCACAAGAAAACAGAGGTCCTGAAAGGCTAAGTGTCATTTCCCAAGGTCACAAAGCCAGAGAATCACATCTATCTGAGGTCCAGAAACATTTTCCTTGAAATGCCTGAGGTCCCAGGTTCAATTTCCTCTAGTCTCTGATCTCTGGTCTCTCTCTCTCTTTGGAATTTTATTTTTTAGATATTTTTATTTATTTATTATTGGATAGAGACATATAGAAATTGAGGGAGAGACAGACAGATACCTATAGCCCTGCTTCACCACTCATAAAACTTTCCCCCTGAAGATAGGGACCAGGGGCTTGAACCTGGGTCCTTGCACACTGTGATGTGTGTGCTCAACCAGATGCACCACTGCCTGGCCCCCATCTCTCTCTTTCACTCGTAAGAGTACATAAATATTTTTATAATTATGACATCTTTGTTCAATAGTACATCACCGAATAGCTTTAAATAAGTCATCAGCCCCCCATTTCTCTGCTTTCCCCCTCTATAAAATAGACCAATTAACTATTTTTTTTCAGTTTTTCTGTTTTAAACCTTACACCCACATGTGAGCCCACAGCTAAAGTTTGCCCAGCCAGACACACCCTTAGAAATGGCTCCCTTGGAGCTGGCAGAAGCTCTTGATATTCTAAAGCACAAAATCAAGTCTATAATCTATTAAGCATTATGCTAGCCATTACATTCAATCATCAGTTGAAAAAAAATGAACCTGGAGAGCATATGATTGCCATGGTGTAAAAAAATGTTTGAGGAAAGTCAATGAGGAGGGGATGCGGGGTGGGGCCTCTGTGAACATGGTTATAGGCCTGGGGCGATTCAAGGGCAGGCCCCCAAGAAGTGCACTCTGCCCACCCACCCCTCAGTGGTGTCTCCTATGGGCTTGGGGTTACCCTTCTTTGCAGATGGCACCTCTCCCTAGCTATGAATGACCGAGAGCTGCAAATGCCACAGTGGACCTTCTTTGCAGACATTCAAGTGGAAACAGTTCTGCCCTTGATAAGCTGCCTTGTTAAGTACATTGGTTTCAGCATTTGACAAAGTGGGTTAGTTCCAGAAGCAGGGAGCTGATTTCATTAGGAAAAGTGACTTCACCTCTTGGAAGCCATCTCTTTTCTTTCCTGGTGCTCTTTCTCCGTGCCATGGAGATGGTCAAGGTCCCCTCCCCCAGCCAGCCCTACCCCTGGTTTTCGTCAGACTGCCCTGGCCAGCTGGCTGTTAATCCCAAGTGAGGAGATGTACACGAGGGCTTTACATGGGCTCTATTCACAAGTCGATGCATTGGACTTTTCCCAAAGCCTCCTTTCTTAATGGAAAGTAAACACATCCTTATCCTTGGATAAGTGCCTCTGACCATCCTCCAGTGTCTGATGAGAAGCAGATCCTGTGTGGCTGGCCGCAGGGCTAGGGGAACCATCAGTGCATGTGTGTAAGCTCTATGTTAGCCAAGGTTCTTGGGCCCCTGAGGCCTGGGTAAATCAGCTTCTGCCCCAGTACACGCTCAGAGCAAAGTCACAGCATCCACCCACCTCCAGACTGCCATCTGGATTCCTGGGCACCCTCATTGTCACCCCTCAGCCCTGCTCCAGGACCAGCTGCCCTCATGTGAACATCCTCAAATGACCAACCCAACCTCCTCAGCACTTTCTCAGCCAAGTATTTCTCTTCATGTGTGGGATTTTGATTAGGTGACATTCAGATTTGGGCCCGGCTAGAATACCCCAGGACATCCATTCTTTCCCTCTCCTTTCCTCTCCTCTCCTCTCCTCTCCTCTCCTCTCCTCTCCTCTCCTCTTGATCTCACTCTTTTCCCTATCTCTTGTCTCTCTTTTTTTGTCTTTTCCATCTTCTCCCTCTTCTCTCTCTCTTTCCCCATCTTTCTTCTCTCTTTTCCCTCTTCTCTTCTCTCCCCTCCTGTTCTCTTAATCTCTCTTTTTTCCTATCCCTCTCTCCCTTCTCTCTTTTTTCCTCTTCTGTCTCTCTCCTCTTGCCCTCTTTTTTCCCTATCTCTTTTCTCTCTGCTCCTGCAGCCATTTTTTTTATAGGACATAGAGAAATTGAGAAAGGAGGGGAAGACAGAGAAGGGGAGAAAGATGAACACCTGAAAACCTGCTTCACCACTTGTGAAGTGACACCCCCACCCCTGCAAGTGGGAAAGCCAGGGGCTCAAACAAGGATCCTTGTGTGGATACTTGCACCTGGTACTATGTGCACTTAACCTGGTGTACCACTGTCCTATCCCCACCCTCCTCTTTCCACCAGTGCCTTGTGCCTATGAGATCCCATATCTCCTGGATCACTTTTTTTTTATATTCTTTTTATTTCAGATAGAGAAGGCAGAGAGAGGAAAAGAGAGACACAGAGAGGTGAGAAATATCATGGAACTATTCCACCATCTGTGGAGCCACCCCTGCTTCCTCAGTCCTCCTGTATCGTGCCTGGGCTTTGCACCAGACAAGGCATGCATCCTCCCAGGTGAGATATTTCCTGGGCCCCACAGGGCCCATCTCAACAATAAGTTGTGCAGGCAGAATGGAATGTTAGTCTGAAATTGCTGTTAGTAATCAGTGATGTGACAAATATTTTGTGTGTTAGCACCAGAATCTCAGGCAAGTATAATTCTAACATTCCTAGGCTGGCTTTTCAGTCTTTCTACGATTTCAGATGGAGACAGATACAGACAGAGAAACAGAGAGAGGGCACTGCAGTGCCCCACCATCCACAGAGCTTCCCTGGCAGGCACTAATGTCAGGAGTGATATTATAACTGAGATCCTCTGGTATTGCAGGTTCTTTATCTCTGAAGCCCTTTGCTCTTCAATCAAAGTCTCTGTGCCCATTCACTGGGTGACAAGGAAATGATCTCACTGGCTCAGCTGAAGGGGGAACTTCACCTCCTCCCCTGCCATTCCTTCTAATCAATTATAGCAAGAAGGCTGAGATATGTCACATGAATGTGATCCCACATATACACACATACACACTGTGACCTCCAACTGGTAAACACCCCAAAACATACCCAAGCAGAAGCCAAGGCCTGGGAGAACAGTATAAGCACAGAGCTTGAGTCAGAAGCTTAAGGGCTTCTACCCATTCAAGTCAACTCAGTGCCAACTCCACCTCCTTCCCAGAACAAGCCTCTGACCCATGCCCTCTCCTTTCCAGAGCTGACCACACCCTCCCATGTGAGGGCACACCATTACAGCATGGATCTCCTTGAGGCTCATAGTGGATAGTGAGCACCTCAAATGATGCTAACTGGATATTCATGTTTCATCCAGAGAGAGATAGAGACAGAGAGATAGAAAGACACCATAGCATGAGAGCATCCTCCAGGACAAAACACTTTCCTGGGATGCCAGGGTTCAAATCTGAGCTCCATGCATGACAAGGCATGTTCCCTACCCAGTTAGCCACCCCTCAACTCCCAACATTTTTTGGTAGGTAAGTAAGACAGTGTTTAAATGATTTGTTGAAAACTGAGGTTGGGGTCTGAGAACTGCTGCATCTAGCTGAGCGCACACATTACCATGCCCAAGGACCTGAATTTGAGCCTCTGCTCCCCACCTATAGGCAGGAAGTTTTACAGGTGATGAAGTAGGTCTGCTGGTGTCTTTCTCTCTCCCTATCTCCCCCTCCCCTCTCAATGTCTCTCTATCATATCAAATAAAATAGAAAGAAAGAGAGAGAGAGAGGAAAGAATGAAGAGAGGATAGAAGGAAGGAAGGAAGGAAGGAAGGAAGGAAGGAAGGAAAGAAGGAAAGAAAGAAAGAAGAAAGGAAAGGAAGTAAGTAAGGAAGGGAGAAATAAAAAATGGCCACCAGGAGAGGTAGACTAGTAGTGCTGACTCCAAGTCCCAGAGATAACCCTAGTGGCAATAAAAAAAAATTAGAGAAAGGAAAGAACAAGTCTGTGATAGATTTGATAGAAGAGCACTGTTGGGTCAAACGTTGGAGTTTCTGGCCTAGACTCCTGGGGTGTGAGAAGGGAAGATTTTTGAGAGCCATGTGAGGTGCAGTAACTGGATCATCATCCTGGTAGAATGACGGTCATTCCAGTTCTTGTCTTCCTTCACTAAGATGAAAGTTACCCTGTGTCCACCCTCCTCTTCTCTCTTCTTCTCTTCTCTTCTCTTCTCTTCTCTTCTCTTCTCTTCTCTTCTCTTCCCTTCCCTTCCCTTCCCTTCCCTTTCCTTGCCTTGCCTTCCCTTGCCTTCCCCCCTCTTCTCTCCATTCCTCTCCTCTGCTTTCCTCTCCTCTCCTCTCCTCTCCTGTAAACAATACTGAAGGGTGTTTTCTTAAAAGACCATTTCGTCCCATTTCTGAGAGAGGATAATTAAAATATCTGCATTCCAGAGGTTGCCTTCAGTGATAATGAAATTAAAATCCAAGGTAGAATTCCATTTTTGTCCTTAAACTTCCACTGACCCTATAGTGAGGCTATAAGCCTGCTTCTGTCCTTGACTTTACTCTGGTACAGCTGTTTCCTTTTGCTGAAACAGCTGGAATTTATCTCATTTCTCCAGTTTTGCTTTGGAATTTGGCTTTCTCACTCTTTCTTCTAGCCCTGCTGTAAATAGAAACAGGGGCAAGGGGAAGGAAAGTATAAACCAGCCCCCACCCAAAGCTTCTAGTGTCTGCTCTGGCCTGAAGCATGGCGGGACTGCCATTCATAGCCACTTTCCCAGGAATGTTTGAGACTCCAGGGAAAACTCACTTCAGATGGTCTGCAGAAAGGAACCTGTGTTCAAGAAGACAGGGCTTTGGTGGAGTGGAGACTGGTCTCTAAAGGACAAACTATTTATATTTGCAGAAGGACAACCTTATCAAGAATCTGGGCAATGTGGATAGAGATGCTGAAGCCTTGTCCTGATTCCAGTGAGCCTGAAAATGGACCAAGTGTTGATTTCACAGCTCAGTGGCAAATGGACCCTGCTATTGGCCCTTGGTCTTTGGCTTTCCAAATTAGGAATATTTCTGAGGGCCGTTGGAGATCTTTATCCTTACTTCTTTTCATTGTAACTATGATGTGTCTTGGTGTCTTCAGGTCTGGGTTAATTCTGTTTGGGACTCTCTGGGACTCTTGAATCTCAATGTCCTTTCTGTTGTTTAAGTCTGAGAAGTTTTCTTTTATTACTTCCTCTAGAATGTTTACTTCCTCTTCCTCTCTTTCTTCTTCTGGCAGACCAATTATACAAATGTTACCTTTTTTGAGATCATCCCATATGTCTCTGTTGTTGTTTTCAGTGTCTCTCAATCACTTTTTGAGCTCTTTTACCTCTTTCTTAGTTTTCTCTAGCTCATTTTCTGTCTGGCTAATTCTGTTTTCTGATTCTGTTAGCCTGCTTTCCCTTCCCTCAGCTTCTTTCTTCAGTTCAGTTATAGTATTAGCTTGTTCTGCTAATTGACCTTTTAGTTCAGCTATTTCAGCTTTCACTAATTACCTCGAGGTAGCTAGTATTTTCCTTGAGGGTTTCATCTGTTGTTTCCCTAATTCTGCTATCCCTTTCCTCCATAGTTGTCTTCATTTCTGTGATTATTAGGTTTACTACTGCTTGCATACTTTTCTTATCTATGGTTACTTCTGACTTATTTGGAGGTTCTTCTGGGCTCCTGTCTTGATTCATTGTAGTAGCAGTTTTATTTTCTCTTCACTTAACCATTTTTTTGTTGATGTATTTTTTATTTTTCTGTTCTGTTGTTCTTCAGTTGTTGTGTTTTGAGTATAAGCCACATTATACTAAATAACTTAATAACAAATGCAGTCACCAACCTCATAAATTACAACAATAGTAACTGAAGCAAGGATTGATGCAGTTTAACCAATACCAGTTAGCCAAACAATGCCTCCAGTCTGAGAAAAAGTAATGACCAAATCCAAATGAAAAAGAAAGAGAAAGGAAAAGGGGGAAAGCAAGAATAGATAAATAAGCAAATCTACTGTCTACTGTAAATTCTAGGGGTTTCAAGAGGAAAAAGAGAAGTAGAGAAGAAACACACACAAGAGAGAGTCCACTCTGAGTCAGATTTCTTCCCCAAAATAATTCACAAATGAATATCAGTGAATTCAGAAAGCAGAAGGAGGAAGGAAGAAAAGAAGACAAGAATGAGAAAAAAAGAAATAAAAAGCAGTGAAAGGAGTTTTTTATATTATTAGCTAGGAGGAGGGAGAAAGGGGAGAGTGGATAGAGGAGGTAGAGTGAAACAAGTTCCTCTCACAATGGATAGAACACCCAGTTATCTATCAATTGAAAAAACAATAACAGTTAATTTTGGTCAACCTGAGGGAGGGGAGGAAAGGGACACACACATATATAATAGTAATAATAAAATAGAACAGAGTAAAAAACCCTAACAGTCAGTCTGCAGCTTGGACAGCTCACAATTGGCTCAGGCAGGCTGAGCAAAGACAGCCAATTGTTAAATCAAAAAAACAAACAAAAAACCTCCAGGTAGTCTTTCCCAGGCATGGGTGAGGCTTTGATTGGTCAGATATTTTGTCACTCAAATAGAGCTCAAGCCACTTAGAAAGAAAGAAAGAGAGAGAGAAGGAAATCAAAAAGGAAAAAAGAAAGGAAATCTTTTGATTTTTTTCTCTGTTTTCTAATCCAAGTTAAGCTATAGTCATCTCCTTGGTGTCACACTTAGGACCCCTTATTCACTGTCCTGCTGATTATAAGAGAAGAGGGTGGCTTCTTTCTATCTGATAGTGATTCCATAAAAAGTGATATTATGGGAGGGCTGTAGGACACCAAATAGAGCACATACAGTGCCATTCCCCCAACCCTACCTGCAGAGAGGAAGCTTCATGAGCAGTGATGAAATTCTTCAGGTGTCTCTCTTTCCCTCTCTGTTTTACCCTTCCCTCTCAATTTTTTCTGTCTCTATCCAAAATAAATAAGTAAAATATTTATTTATTATAAAATATTTGAGTATTCACCAAAGAAGAGATCCAAAAAGCCAGAAGACATAATGAAAAAAATGCTCCATGTCATTGATTGTCAGAGAAATGCAAATAAAGACAACAATGAGATATCAATTCACCCCTGTGAGAATATCATACATCAGAAAGGATAGTAACAACAGATGTTGAAGAAGTTGTGGGGTCAAAGGAACTGCACTGCTGGTGAATGTCAATTGGTTCAACCCCTGTGGAGAGCAGTCTGGAGAACTCTCGGAAGGCTAGAAACAGATCTACCCTATGATCCTGCAATTCCTCTCCTGGGGATATATCCTAAGGAATCAAACACACCCATCCAAAAAAAATATGTATATACCTATATTCATACCATCACAGTTTGTAAATAAAATATTTTTAAAGCATAATATTACTGGGCCAGCAAAATAGTTGAACTGAATAGTGTACCTGCTTTGTCCTACACATTATCCAGGTTTGAGTTTGGCCTCAACTGCACCTGAAGAAGAGCTTCAAAGCCCCACTCATGACAAAAAAATTAACATGACCAACATGATTCTCAATGATCTTTTATTTGGTAGTTTATAATCATAACTTAACAGGTTTGAATCTCAGCCATCCCACTTCTTAGCTATTGTAACTATTAAGACAGTTCACCTCTCTCTTCAGTCTCCTCATCTTCAGTGTGAGGTTGGGAGGTATGAGGAATCTCAGGGATAAGATCAAATACATGACTGGATAGAGAATTGTGGGAGATATATTCAATGGAACTTTTCTGCAATCAGAAAAAGACAAGGCTATATTATCTGGAATAAAATGAATGGAGCTGGGGGTGATACTAAGTGAAAAAGGAGGTGAAGGACAACTCCTGGATGTTTTTGCTCATGTGTGTAAAACAGATTAAGGGGGCCATGTGGTTGTGCACCTAGTTAGGTGTTCAGATTACAGTGCACAAGACCCAGTTTCAAGCCTCTGGTCCCCAGCTGCAGGTGGAAAATAAGCTTCACAAGTGGTGAAATGGGGCTGCAGGTCTCTCTCTCTCTCTCTCTCTCTCTCTCTCTCCTTTCTCCTTCTCTACCCCCCAGTTTCTGTCTCTATCCAATAATAAAAAAATAAAAATATTTAAAATAAAATAAAGAGATAATTAAAATAAAATAACTTGCAAAAAAATGACCAAATTGCCTTTGTGAGAACTTTGGTGGTTATTGGGGTGAGGAGAAGAGGGACACTGAACTTTGGTGGGTGGTGTGCTAACTTACACTGACCACATATTAATATAACTTTATCAAAATGGGGGTCAAGTGGTGGTACATCTGGTTGAGCGCACATGTTATAGTGTTATAGTGTGCAAGGACCTGGGTTTGAGCTCCTGGCCCTCACCTGCAGGGGGAAAGCTTCACAAGTGGTGAAGCAGGGCTGCAGGTGTCTCTGTCTCTCTCCTTCTCTATCATCCCCTTCTCTCTTAATTTCTGGTTGTCTCTATCCAAATAAATAAAGAAAGAAAATTTAAAAAAAAAAATTAAAGTAACTTTAAAATGATAACAGAGCTCTGGTGATGGTAATTGTACTCCTCTTATCCTTATGGTCTTTGTCAGTGTTTCCATTTTATAAATAAATTAATTAATAATAAATAAATTTATCAAAATGTTAACAGCAACATGTTTTGTGGGGAATGAATATATTAATTTTTTTTGAAAATTCAAAGATATATTCTAAGTTGATGATTTGGGGGGGACATAAAATAGCACTTAAATAAGTTCTTGAATGTGCCACAGCCCTCCTGCATGTGACCAGAGAAGACTCCTGGACTATGGGTTGTAGAAGATGCTATTTGCTCTAAAAGAGGCAGTAGAGAGAGTGTGTGTTAGAGCAATGACTTTCTGGTGATGATCGAAGCCACATAAGGATGCATCCAGAAAGCTTGCTGCCCATCCCTCACCACACACACACACACACACACACACACACACACACACACACACACACACACACTACAGCTACAAATTGCTTGGTTTTTGTGGCTCCAGATATCCCTGTGGGTTCCTCAGATACTCTTTCTGGACAGATTATGTGCTCTGTGACAACAACCCTGATTGTATAATAAAATCATTTACATGAAAACTGTGAACAAAAACGTTAAAGCCAAACTAGTTGGGGAAACAAGGACCACAAATAGATTCAGAGAAGAGTATGTTTATTTCACTGAAGGACAAATCAAAAAGAAGATTTTGTACAAATAAGACAAGTCATCCACAGAAATGTAAACAGCTAGTAGGAATATATTACATAAGCAAATAAACTAACATACAGAAGCAGAGAGCATTTTTTTTCTTTTTCTGCCAGTAACCTCTGAATTTTCTGTTTTATTTCCTTTTTGATAGGACAGAGAGAAATTGAGGGTGGGGTGAGGGAAAGAAAGAGAAAGAGACACCTGCAGCCCTGCTTCATCCCCTGCAGATGGGGAGTGGGGCCTTGAACCCCAGTACATATGTGCTTAACCAGGAGTGCCAAGTCCCACCCCCAGGGAGTAACTTTTCATGTAGTACTCAGTGCTGGAAATCATGTCTTGAAATCCTCTCTTATAGCATGGTAGAAATAGAAGTTGCCATATTCCTTTGAGAAGCTTTAGGGTCACAGGTATCCAGTGTCTCTAGGATGTTTATACTTTTGTTTTTGGCAACTACAGTATCACATTACTAAGGACATGTTGGTTTCTAGGGTTGTTGTTGTCTCAGGAGTACAGTTTCACATCTCCCCAAGATAGATGTTAGCACACCTCTTGCTCCACCAAACCCTCATTCTCTTCTCACCACCACCATTAGCTCCTTCCCTCAGTTCGCTGAATCCTGGATCTGCTGTGATAGTCCATTGAAGCTTCACCTTGTATTATCTCCTGTAGGGAAATTGTGAGTATGTGGTTAAGCTTGGCAGGGCTTGACCTGAGGGGCACATCCATCCTGTTAGTCTCTATCTCTCTACTGAGAAGTAGAGCCAGCAGGGAAATGAACCCCCAAGGTTTGCCTCGTCTTATCAGACTCCCTGTCTCACAAAGCACGCTGCACTCCTGATACTATGGCCTGCTCCCTTATTATCTACATAATCATTGTTTTGCCTTAAAGGTCCCTTCTCTAATTCCCCACAGGGTATTATTAATCCTACCAGTTATACCCCTAGCAATAGTTGCTAAGGAAGTCATTACCTTTCCCAGCCCCCTTTTACCTTTCTCCGCCCCTTTCCTAACCATGTATGGTATTGTCAAGCCATTTCAGTTTCCGACTTGTCTCTTCCATTTTCTGGCCTCAGGGAGTGCATGCATGTTACTGGGAGGCTGACACCAGCCATTGAGGTTTGTGCCATGTGGCTTAACCAGGTGTTAAGCCATGTGGCACAAACTCTGGGGTGCTTGGATGAATAAAGATATGAATGGCCTTGCTGCCACGAGCCTGGTTCCTGGGTCATCTCTCTCTCTCTTTCACGTAGCTAGCCCGACAATCTTCTGCTTGGTTTCTTAGGTCCCACATATGAATGAGATCATCCTCTACTCATCCTCCTCTGGGCTTAGTTCATTCAACATGACTCCCTCCAGACCCATCAATGTTGTAGCAAAAGGGAAGATGTCATCATTTTTATAGTTGTGTAATATATATATACCATAAGTTCTTGACTACTCATTTGTTGCTGGACACTCAATTGTGTCCATATTTTGGCTCTTACAGATTGTACCACTGTGAACCAAAGTGTGAACAGATCCTTAAGATGAGTCTTTTTGTCTTCTTTGGATAGATGCTCGGGAAAGAAGCTGCTGGGTCATGTGGTAGGTCCATTTGTACTGTTTTCAGGAATTTCCAAACTGGTTTTAATCGAGAAAGGACAATTTACATGCCCACAACTATGTGAAAGGTTTCCTTTCTCTCCATATTCCCCCAGCACTTTCCTCTAATCAGTTTAGGTGTAGATGCTTTTTGGTGTTTTGGGGTTTGTTTGTTTTCTTGTTTGTTTTGCCTCCAGAGTTATTGCTGGGGCTCAGTGCTGGCACTACGAATCCCCTGCTCCTGGCAGCCATTTTTTCCATTGTATTGGATAGGACAGAGGGAAGCTGAGAGAGGAGGGGGAGGTAGAAAGGGAGATAGAAAGATAGACACTGGTGACAGAGCCAAGATGGCAACTTGGAGGCAGCAGCTGGTGACCTGGAATTCTCTGGATAGGGTTCCAGATGCTAGCATGATGCTGACCAGACTTCCCTGGAAAGACAACACCACCAATGTGTCCTGGAGCTCTGCTTGCCCAGAGCCCCACCCCACTAGGAAACTAGAGAGGCAGGCTGGGAATATAGATTGACCAGTCAATGCCCATGTTCAGCAGGGAAGCAATTACAGAAGCCAGACCTTCCACCTTCTGCATCCCACAGTGACCTTGCATCCATACTCCCAAAGGGTTAAAGAATAGGAAATCTATCAAGGGAGGAGATGGAATACGGAGTTCTGGTGGTAGGAATTGTGTGGAGTTGTACCCCTCTTATCCTATGGTTTAGTCAATGTTTCCTTTTTATAAATAAAAAATAAATAAATTAAAAAGAGACAGACACCTGCAGACCTACTTTTCTGCTTGTGAAGCTTCCCCTCTGCAGGTGAGGAGCTGGAAGTTTGAACCTGGATCCTTGTGTGGGTCCTTGCACTCAGTACTATGTGCACTCAACTGGGTTCACTGCCTGGCCACCTGGTGTAGAGGGTGAGTTGATATTTCATTATTGTCTTGGTCTGCATTTCTCTGATGGTGACTTAAAGAATTTTTTCATATGTCTGTTTGCCTCCTGAGCACATTCTTTGATGAAAAGTTTATTTACTCATATTTACTAGGGTTGGGTTTGTTTTCTGCCTAGTTTTGTGAGCTCGTCTTATATTTGTTTACTAGCACTTTATCTGATAGATGGCATGTAAATAACCCCCTGCCAACCAATAGGGTATCTTTCTGTTATGCTGCTTTATTTTGGTCATGTTTCCTTTTAGTTTTTACAGGAGCTCTTCAGACTGATGTGAACTCATTGGCTTAGTTTTGCTTCTGTTTCTTTGTTGTCAGATTTGAGTCTCTCAAGACATTTCCAAAGCAGCATCCTGCCAAGTTTTTTAGAAAATTTTTTCTATGTATTTTATGACTTCTGGTCTACCATCTAAGTCTTTAATCTATTTTGAGTTGATTTTTATGCATAGTTATATGTGGTAGTCCTGCTTTGCTCTTCTGTATGTAGCTAACCATTTTCCCATAATGCCATTTCTTAAAAAGATTCAGAGACCATCAGGTGACTCACCCAGTAGCGTACATATGTTACCATGTGTGAGAACCCAGGTCTAAGCCCCAGGCAACAGCATGAGAACATCTGGCAGGAGGTGAGGGTGAGGGGTTTCATGAATGGTAAAACAGTACTGCAGGTCTCTTTCTTTCTCCCTGTCTCTCTTCTTTCTATTTCTCTGTCTCTCACTCTCTGCCTATAGTAAAGAAAATAAAAGATCGCCCAGAATGGTGGAGTTGTGCAAGCACTAAGCCCCAGCAATAATCCTTGTGGCAAAAAGAAGAAGTGGGAGGAGGAGTAGAAGGAAGGGAGAAGGAGAAGAAGGAGAAAGAGAGAGAGAGAGAAGGAGAAAGAAAGAAAAAAGAGACAGGAAGGGAAAAGGGAGAAAGAGAAGGAAAGGAAAGGAAAGGAGAGGAGAGGAGAGGAGAGGAGAGGGGAGGGGAGGGGAGGGGAGGGGAGGGGAGGGGAGGGGAGGGGAGGGGAGGGGAGAGGAGAGGAGAGGAGAGGAGAGAAGAGAAGAGAAGAGAAGAGAAGAGAAGAGAAGAGAAGAGAGAAGAGAAGAGAGGCTCTTCTTCTTAGAATGTTCTAGGCCCATTTATGCTTAAGCGATGACAGTCTTCTCTTTTCAAGGAATTAATCTTCAACAGACAACCAGAAATTGTTCTGGCTGTTTATTTTTGTACAATAAACCCTCCAAAACAATTGCATAGAACAACGGCAACCTTTGTTTAGCTGAAAAACATGTGACTTAGGCAGGGGCCCTCAGTGAAAGCTCCTCTCTTCTTGCTGCAGCATGAGCCTGGACAGGTAAGGCAGAAGAGCCATGATCAGGCTGATGGATTGGGACTAGGCAGGAGCTCAGACGACTAAGATCTGAGGTCCTAGGTCTTTCCCTGCAGGTTTCTGTGCAGGCCACCTGGGCTTCCTCGCAACATGGAGGCTGTGAGAATCTCCACAGACACGAAATGGACTTGTCCAGTTCCTTAAATCATAGACCCAGGAACTGGCCTAGATTCAATCTTCCACCCAAGATTGAAATAGAATGAGCTAGCTTCCATTTCTGGAAAGAAGAAAAATGAACTGACTTAGGAGCCATGTTTTAAAACTATCACAGAGTGGGGTTGGGCTGTGGCACACCTACTGAACTCGCACACTACCATGTGAAAAGATCCAGGTTCAAGCCTCTGCTCCCTACCTGCAGGGGAAATGCTTCAGGATCAGTGAAGTACGTCTGCAGGTCTCTCTCTTTCTCTCTGTCTCTCTCTCTTCCCCTCTCTCCCTTTCCTCTCAATTTCTCTCAGTTCTAGCAAGTAAAATAGAAAGGAAAGGAAAAAATAATAATAATAAAAGGCAAAACAAAACAAAAGGAAAAATAGCTTCTGTGAGCAGTGAGTTCATAAAGTTATCACCGGGCTCCAGCAGTGACCCTGGTGGCAATGAAAAATAAATAAATAAATAAATAGAATAGAACAGAATAGAATAGAATAGAATAGAATAGGGTAGAAACTGTCACAGGGGGTTCCCGGAAGATGGAGGACTGAGAAGCTGCTAGTGGCTTGAGCTCTGATCACATCTTCTGGAAATGGTAGGATTTTCTGCCTTTAGTAGGCCAGTCAATAAGTGGTCCTAGCAGTGACACCAAGGAGGTGACTATAACTTAATTTGGGTTAAAATTAGAGTAGAAAAAAAGGGAATAAAATTTTTTTCCTTTTAATTATTAAGCACACCGCCCCCCCCAACCAATCCCTGGGAACCAGCTCCTAGCAGAATCCCCTGCTGAGCTTCTGTCTTTACCAAATTCCAGTCCCACCAGGGAGTATCATTCATTCTAAGTCTATACTCTTCTGAAACCTCTGGCCTTTTTTCTTTCTAAGTAGCCAACCCCCCCACCTCACCCCGCATAGCTAATTAAATAATTAAAAATAAATTAATTAATTTTAAAAACTCTTTCCTTTCACCGCTCTTTTATGACTGTTCCTTTTCTTATCTTTTTCCTTTTTCTCTCTTTTTTATTCTTTTTCTCATTCTTGTCATCCTTTCTTCCTTAATTCTACAGCTCCCAAAGCCACAGGCCCCATCCCCCACACCACCAAACAGTGTGCTTTTTTGAATTCACGGATACACATTTGGGAATTATTTTGGGGAAGAATTCTGACTCAGAGTGGACTCTCTAAGTATGTATCTCTGCTCTACTTCCCTTTCCCCTCTTGTTACCCCTAGAATATACAGTGGATAGTAGACTTGCATAACTGTCTATTCTTGCTATCCTTTCTTTTTTTTTTCTTTTCTCTTTCTTCTTCACTGGGATTTGGTTACTATTCTTTCACGGACTGGAGAAATTGTTTGGCTAACTGGTAGTGATTAAACTGCTTCAATACTGGCTTCAGTTGCTACTGTAATTCCTGAGGTTGGTGAATGTAATTGTCATAAAGGTATTTAGTACAGTGTTGCTTGTACTCAAGACACAACAACTGAGGAACAACAGAGCATTAAAAAAAGAAACACATAAATCTAAAAAAAATGGGTAAATCAAAAACAAATAAAACTGCTACTCCAATGAATGAAGACAAGAGCCCAGAAGAAACTACAAATCAGCCAGAAGTAACCATAGATAAGAAAATTATGCAAGCAATAATAAACATATTAATCACAGAAATGAAAACAACATTGGAGGAAAGGAATGGCAGTATTAGGGAAACAACAGTTGAGACCCCAAGGAAAATATTATCTTGAGGCAATTAGAGAACTTAAAGTTGAAATAGCTGTAATGAAGAAAAAAGCTGAGGGAAGGGAAAGCAGACTAACAGAAGCAGAAAACAGAATTAGTCAGACAGAGGATAAGTTAGAGAAAACTAAGAAAGAGGTGAAAGAGCTTAAAAAGAGATTGAGAGACACTGAAAACAACAACAGAGACATATGGGATGATCTCAAAAGAAGTAACATTCATATAATTGGCCTGCCAGAGGAAGAGAGGAAGGGGAAGCAAACATTCTAGAGGAAATAATAGAAGAAAACTTCCCAGACCTGAATAACAGAAAGGACATCAAGATTCAAGAGGCCCAGAGAGTACCAAACAGAATCAACCAAGACCTGAAGACACCAAGACACATCATAGTCACAATGAGAAGAAGTAAGAAAGGATCCTAAAGGCTGCAAGAGAGAAACAAAAAGTCACATATAAGGGAAAACCCATAAGATTATCTGCAGACTTCTCCACTCAAACTCTAAAAGCCAGAAGAGAATGGCAAGATATCTATCTAGCCCTGAATGAAAAAGGGTTTCAACCAAGTATAATATATCCTGCTAGACTTTCATTCAAAATAGATGGAGGGATCAAAACCTTCTTAGACAAACAACAGTTAAAGGAGGCAACCATCACCAAGCCGGCCCTGAAAGAGGTTCTAAAAGACCTCTTATAAACGAGAACATCACTACAATACAGGCAATATATCAGAGCAAACAAAAAAATTTTTTTTGAACAATGGCACTACAATACATTAAATCCATAATATCAATAAATTTCAATGGCTTAAACTCACCCATCAAAAGGCACAGAGTGGGGGGGATGGATCAGAAAACATAACCCAACCATATGCTGCTTGCAAGAATCCCATCTGTCACAACAAGATAAACACAGATTTAAAGTGAAAGGATGGAAAACTATCATACAGGCTAACGGACCACAAAAAAGGGCAGGAACAGCCATTCTCATCTCAGACACGATAGATTTTAAATTAAATAAAGTAATAAAAGATAGGCAAGGACATTACATAATGATTAGAGGATCAATCAGCCAAGAAGACTTAACAATCATTAACATCTATGCACCCAATGAGGGACCATATAAATATGTCAAGCACTTACTGAAAGAATTTCAAAAATACATCAATAGTAATACAGTAATAGCGGGAGACTTCAATACCCCACTCTCACACTTAGATCAACAAAGCAGAGAACCAACAAAGATACAAAAAAATTGAATGAAGAGATGGACAGACTAGACCTCTTGGACATTTTCAGAGTCCTTCACCCAAAAAATGGGAATACACCTTCTTTTCAAATCCACATAACACATACTCAAGGATAGACCACATGTTAGGCCACAAAGACAGTATCAATAAATTCAAGAACATTGAAATCATCCCTAGTATCTTCTCAGACCACAGTGGAGTAAAACTAACATTTAACAACAGACAGACAATTATTAAAAGTCACAGAATTTGGAAACTAAACAACATACTCCTTAAGAACCACTGGGTCCGAGATTCACTCAAGCAGGAAATTCAAATGTTCCTGGAAACAAATGAAAATGAAGACACAACCTATCAAAATATTTGGGACACATCTAAAGCAGTACTGAGAGGGAAACTTATAGTCATACAATCACATATTAAACACCAAGAAGAAGCTCAAATGAATGACCTTACTGCACACCTCAAGGACTTAGAGGAAGAGGAACAAAGGAACCCTAAAGCATCCAGAAGGACAGAAATCACTAAAGTTAGAGCAGAAATAAACAACATTGAAAATAATAGAACCATACAAAAAATCAATGAAGCAAATGTTGGTTCTTTGAAAGATTAAACAAAATTGACAAACCCCTAGCCAGACTCACCAAACAAAAAAGAGAGAAGATTCAAATTAATAGAATTGTAAATGATGGGGGAGATATCACAACTGACACCACAGACATCCAGAGAATCCTGTGAAACTTCTATAAAGAACTATACGACACCAAGCTAGAGAATCTGGAAGAAATGGAAGAATTCCTAGAAGCATATGCCCTTCCAAAACTGAACCAAGAAGAACTACAAAATCTAAATGCACCAATCACAGACAAAGAAATTGAAACCGTTATTAAGAACCTCCCCAACAACAAAAGTCCTGGACCAGATGGCTTCACAAACGAATTCTACAAAACTTTCAGGAAACAGTTAGTACCCATACTTGTTAAGCTTTTCCATAAGATTGAAGAAACAGGAATACTCTTTTCCACCTTCTTTGAAGCCAACATCAGCCTGATAACAAAAGCTGATAGGGACAGAACAAAAAAGGAAAACTACAGACCAATATCTCTGATGAACATAGATTCCAAAATATTAAACAAGATCTTGGCCAACCGGATACAGCAACATATGAAAAAGATTGTTCATCACGACCAAGTGGGATTCATCCCAGGAATGCAAGGCTGGTTCAACACCCGTAAGTCAATCAGTGTCATTCACCACATCAATAAAAGCAAAGCCAAAAACCACATGATTATCTCAATAGATGCAGAGAAAGCCTTTGACAAAATCCAACACCCATTCATACTCAAAACTCTACAAAAAATGGGAATAGATGAGAAATTCCTTAAGATAGTGGAGTGTATATATAGCAAACCTACAGCCAACATCATACTCAATGGACAGAAGCTGAAAGCATTCCCCCTCAGATCGGGGACTAGACAGGGCTGTCCACTGTCACCGTTACTCTTCAACATAGTATTGGAAGTTCTTGCCATAGCAATCAGGCAAGAGAAAGAAATCAAAGGGATACAGATTGGAAGGGAAGAAGTCAAGCTCTCACTATTTGAAGATGATATGATAGTAAACATAGAAAGACCTAAAGAATCCAGTAGAAAATTACTGGAAGTTGTTAGGCAATATAGCAAGGTATCAGGCTACAAAATCAATGTACAAAAATCAGTGGCATTTCTTTATGCAAACACTAAATCTGAAGAAGAAGACATCCAGAAATCACTCCCATTTACTGTTTCAGCAAAATCAATCAAATACCTAGGAATAAAGTTGACCAAAGAAGTGAAAGACTTGTATACTGAAAACTATGAGTTGCTACTCAAGGAAATAGAAACTGATACCAAGAAATGGAAAGATATCCCATGCTCATGGATTGGAAAAATAAATATCATAAAAATTAATATTCTCCCAGAGCCACATACAAATTTAATGCAATATGTATCAATGTTCCACCAAGCTTCTTTAAGAGACTAGAACAAACACTACAATCATTTATCTGGAACCTGAAAACACCTAGAATTGCCAAACCCATCTTAAGGAAAAGAAACAGAAATGGAGGCATCACACTCCCAGACCTTAAACTATATTATAAAGCCATCATAATCAAAACAGCATGGTACTGGAACAAAAATAGGCACACAGAACAGTGGAACAGAATTGAAAGCCTAGAAATAAATCCCCACACCTACGGACATCTAATCTTTGATAAGGGGGCCCATAGGATTAAATGGAAGCAGGAGGCTCTCTTCAATAAATGGTGCTGGGAAAAGTGGGTTGTAACATGCAGAAGAATGCAATTGAACCACTTTATCTCACCAGAAACAAAAATCAACTCCAAATGGATCAAATACCTGTATGTCAGGCCAAAAACAATCAAATACTTAGAGGGAAACATTGGTAAAACAGTTTCCCACCTACACCTCAAGGACATCTTTGATGAAACAAACCCAATTGCAAGGAAGACTAAAGCAGAAACAAAACAATGGGACTACATCAAATTGAAAAGCTTCTGCACATCCAAAGAATCTATTAAACAAACAAAGAGACCCCTCACAGAATGGGAGAAGATCTTCACATGCCATACATCAGACAAGAAACTAATCACCAAAATATATAAAGAGCTCAGCAAACTTAGCACCAAAAAAGCAAATGACCCCACCCAAAAATGGGCATAGGATATGAACAAAACATTCACTACAGAGGAGATATAAAAGGCTAACAAACATATGAAAAACTGCTCTAGGTCACTGATTGTCAGAGAAATGCAAATTAAGACAACACTAAGATACCACCTCACTCCTGTAAGAATGGCATACATCAAAAAGGACAGCAGCAACAAATGCTGGAGAGGTTGTGGGGACAGAGGAACCCTTTTACATTGCTGGTGGGAATGTAAATTGGTCCAGCCTCTGTGGAGAGTAGTCTGGAAAACTCTCAGAAGGCTAGACATGGACCTTCCACATGATCCAGTAATTCCTCTCCTGGGGTTATACCCCAAGGACTCCATAACACCCAACCAAAAAGAGGTGTGTACTCCTATGTTCATAGCAGTACAATTCATAATAGCTAAAACCTGGAAGCAACCCAGGTGCCCAACACGAGATGAGTGGCTGAGAAAGCTGTGGTATATATACACAATGGAATACTATGCAGCTATCAAAAACAATGAACCCACCTTCTCTGACCCATCTTGGACAGAGCTAGAAGGAATTATGTTAAGTGAACTAAGTCAGAAAGATAAAGATGAGTATGGGATGATCCCACTCATCAACAGAAGCTGACTAAGAAGATCTGAAAGGGAAACTAAAAACAGGACCTGATCAAATTGTAAGTAGGGCACCAAAGTAAAAACCCAGTGGTGAGGGGTAGACATGCAGCTTCCTGGACCAGTGGGGGGTGGGAGTGGGCGGGAGGGATGGGTCACAGTCCTTTGGTGGTGGGAATGGTGTTTATGTACACTCCTAGCAAAATGTAGACATATATATCAGTAGTTAATATGAGAGGGGGAAAATCAATTGTATGTCTCAAAGTTTTTCAAAACACAAACTGCATCTTTTTAATATATAGGCTGTGTATTTGATATGCGGACTCTCTCAAAAGCCTAGACCAAGTAGATTAGAAGCATCCACTAGCACAGCTATATACAAAATACTGGATACTGTACAGCAAACCATAACAAAGGGACTTTTCAAAGTTAACCCAATTAACAAATAATGTAATTCCACTTTCTAATGCCCCATAGTAGGGTCTAAGTGTTTTTCTGTATCATTCTCCTTTATTTAAAACATATTGCAATTTAACATGTATTTTAATTTTTTTTTATTTCTTTATTGGGGGAATAATGTTTTACAGTCGACAGTAAATACAATAGCTCCTACAGTAAATACAATAGCTCCATAGTAAGTACAATAGCTCCTACATGCATAACATTTCTTAGCTTTCCACATAACAATACAACCCCCACTGGGTCCTTTGTCATCCTTTGCCAAGGCCTGTTCCCCTACCTACCCCAGAGTCTTTTACTCTGGTGCAATACACCAACTCCAGTTAACATGTATTTTAACTTTATAATAAATTAAGTTTATTATTATATCACCATCCTTACTTTTAAATTTATTATTGGTTTACAGTGAAACTCCTTGAAAAGCCTACATCTTAGTTTCAATAAGTGTTGCTTTATAGGTATTATGTATAACTGTAAAATTAAATGATCCATAAAGTGGAAACCAACGTGATTTGGGACTATTCTTCTTTGGTAAGAAGATGAACAGTTCTTATGCTGATCTTGGTCCCTCTCCAGGAAAGAAAGTCATAATTAAAACTAGGGGTTGTTTTTGACACACAAATTTCCTTCTATGTAGTCAAAGTTACCATATTTTTTTTTTACTGCCCATAGATTTTGAGATATAATTAGGACTTCTTTGACACCAAGATTAAAGAGGGAGAGGAATCCACTCATGTTCTTTTAGAGTACTGAATGGTTTTCATTCTTCATTTAGATCTTGATGCATTTTGAATTTGTGTAGAGTATCAGATAAGAATCTAATTTTATTTTTTCCAAATAGCTGCCAGGTTATCCAAGCTTCCTTTATTAAAAACCGCTCTTTGCCTTTTATCACGTCTAACTTTCCATGTTACCATCTGAGCTTGATTTACGACTGCACTTCTTTTCTGTTCTATTGCTGTTTATCTTTTGTGTCTCATGATTTAATTAGAGAGACTTAGAGTGTGTTTTAATATATGATACAAATAGTCCTCCTCCTAGTTTTTTGTGTATTCCTGGCTCTTCTTCTACATTTGATCTCTATATGGACTTTAGTAGCAATTTGCAGAATTCCATAAAGGAATAAAGTTACTTTATTACTATTATAGTAACACATACTGACATTTATCTGTATTAACGGGAATGACATCTTTAAACAGATGTTTCTTTACACAGTGAACAGCATGAATTTATGCTGATGTAGCTATTTTACATGTAAACAGAATCTATAATCACAAGAAAAATCACATAACTTTTCCCTTGGGGCTATTAATATGGTGTGTGATATTAATGGATTTCCTGGTATCTCGTCAACCATAAAGTAAGTCAATACCTTAGCCAGTGTATCTTCTTAATGTGATACTGAAAGCTCTTTGGTAGTTTCTCATCACTGTTCCTTAAATAGTACTGGTTAACTTCCTTATTTGTAAAGTAGTTATCACAATTCTGTCTCAATATTATATTCCCATCATTAAAGATTAAGCGTCTTTTCAAAGCTCTTGAGCAATTTGTAGAGCAGTGAGACAACTTGGTCTTTGAATATTTCATTGGAATTTCTTTGTGAAACTTTTGTGAAATGGTTCCTGAATGATTTCTCTTTTTTTGTCTCCAGGGTTATTGCTGGGGCTCAGTGCCTGCACCATGAATCCACTGCTCCTGGAGGCCATTTTCTGCCTTTTGTTGCCCTTGTTGTTTTATCATTGTTGTGGTTATTACTATTGTTGATATTGATGTTGGATAGGACAGAGAGAAATGGAGAGATGGGGGGAATACAGCGTAGGGAGAAAGAAAGACACCTGCAGACCTGCTTTACCGCCTGTGAAGCGATTTTAGTGTAGGTGGGGAGCCAGGACTCAAATCGGGATCCTTATGCCTGTCCTTGCACTTGGCACTATGTGCACTTACCCCACTGTGCTACTACCCAACCCCAGTGATTTTTTTTTCTATTTATGCCATGATAATTGATATATTCCCCAGATTGGTAATCTTTATTTAAAATTACATTAAATTTATTTTGTTTCATACTTCATAATTTCCTCCCTTGTCACATCTTATTTTGTGCATATACGATTTCTCCCTGTTTCTTGAAAAAGTGAACTAGTTTTCACTTGTTAAAAAAAAATTGGATTTTGTGTTTATTGATTAAGTCTATTTTATCCATTGACTTCTGGCTTTGTCTCTATTATTTCCTTCTTTATGTTTTTTTCTCTTTACTTTGTTGTTGTCATACTAGTTACATATATCCTAGTATCTTCATTGATTTTATTTTGTTTATTTTTTCAGGTAGAAGAGAGGTTGGGAATTTCTTTCTTGACAATTTTTAAGAGTGGTTTTAGGACTGGGCAATGGTATACATGGTTAAACATATACATTACCGAGCTCAAAGACTCCTCCACTCCCCACATAAAGAGGTGGGGGGAGATTTCTCAAGCAAATACTACAAGTCTCTCTTTCTCTCCCTCCCCCTCTTCTCTCAAATTCTCTCTATCCTATTAAATAAAAGGGAAAAAGGGGTTTGGGAGCCAGGAGCAGTGGATTCATCACACAGGCACCATCTCCAGGGATAACCCTGGTGACACCAAAGTAAAAATAATAATAAGGGGGGATGTTTCAGGATAAACATGACTGGGCTTCGAGACCACCAAGTTGCCAGGCCTTCTAGATCATGATGGGTTTTCCTTCCTTGTAACTGGCCTTAAAGATTTATTAATTTGTTCATCTACTGTATGAGAGTCAGAGAAAGCCACCAGAGCACAAATCTGTCACATAACAGATGCTGGAGATACAACCTAGGGCCTTATGCATGCAAAGAATGCACCCTGCCTACTCAATTACCTCCTACCAGCATTAAAAGAGGTATTAGTGGCTGGAGAGATAGAATCTCACTATGCAAGATACTCTCATGCCTGAGGCTCCAAAGGTACCAAGTTCAGTCCCCAGCAAGACCACAAACCAGAGCTGAACAGGACTCTGGAAAAGCAAACAAACAGTGAAGTAGGTATTAGGCTCTGTTGTTTGTTCTGAAGGCAAAAGGCAAGCAGGGACAAAGATGAGTGTGAGTCTTAAGCAAGTCATTTGGCCTCCTAAGTCCTGATGAGTTTTAATGTGTGCAGAACAATTTTTGTTCCCAGAGTGTAAGGGAGTTGTAACTTTTGCCTAGCCCAATATCAGATACCTCACCCCTCTTCTAGTGTCATGTTAAGTAACCCAGCCTGTTTGGGGATCACAGGGACACTAAAGAATAAGGCAACAAAAATACAAATGGAAATACCTTATGATCCAGCGTTGTTTTCAACGGGTTATGTTGTTTTCGCTGGGCTGGCTTCACGGGCAGGTAACAGATGACCAGGGACTCATGGTTGAGCTGTAGGCAGTATCTCTTTATTCATGCAGGATGCAGCACAATCTAAACCAAGCTGAGCTAAACCAAAAACTAAACTAAAATGAACAATGCTGTCCTTATATATACTTTCCAAGTAGGGTGTGAACAGGATGTGATGTAGAGAGGGTGGAGAAAAAAGTGACTGGTGAAAATCAGGGTGTGACCAGGAGAGGGGGCTGAGCAAAAAGATATCATGAACCAGTGGGGATTAAACCAATGCCATGCAGTGGTTATGTAAATAGACTGCAGTGTTAAACAGGGGGGATTAAACCAAATGAAACAGAAGGTGTTTTTAGAAGCAGAATTAGAAGCATACCAACAATTCCCCCTTTCTTTTTAACTAGTGGCCATAGTATCAGGATTGTGGGGTGAACAGAAACCTATATCATACAGGCATTTTCAAAAGAACTGGCATAAGACATGGAAAACAAAATAGGCAAGCAGCAATAACCAGTGTGATGCCAAGGGGAGGCCTGAGGGGGCGTTTTCCCATAAGCTTCGTGGGGTTTCCAGGACAAATAGATAACCATTTTCCTTCTAATAAATTGATAGCTTCTTTACCTCTTTTGCCTCTACTAGCACTTAAACTTTTCTCTCGAGATCCCATTCCTTCTGCTCCTACAGTCTTCACTGATGGTGGAAAAAAGGGAGCTGCTGCTCTTATACATTACCCGGACAAACAACCCCCTAAACCTCTCTTTAATGAGCTTCCTGAGAATTCCTCTCAGTACAAAGAACTTTATGCTGTTTTCCTTGCATTAAAAGCTGTACCAGAATCCTTCAACCTTTTTTCTGACAGTGTGTATACTGTTAACTTACTTCCATGGCTTGCTCGTTCATATGTGAAAATTGATGACAACCCACTTTCCCCTCTCTTGATTCAAATCACTTCTATGCTCTCTTCTCGAACCCAAACACTATATATTCAGTACCTTCGTTCCCACAGCCCTCTTCCTGGTTCCCTGTCCAAAGGGAATGCTGCAGCTGACTGCCTTGCCTCCACAGGAGCACTCCTAGTCTCTGTCTCTGATCCTGTTGATTTCCATTCTTTAATGTTAATCTTAAAGGCCTTCGAGCTCAATTTTCTGATGTTCCTTTACCACAGTTAAAACGTATCCTAGCTACATGCTCTTCCTGTGCAAGTCTCATAAAAACACCTGCTATTCAGACTCTTGGTGTTAATCCCCGAGGCTTAAAAGCTAATGCTATTTGGCAAATTAATGTCACCCACATACCAAACTTTGGCAAACAAAAATATGTGTTTGTCTCAATTGATACCTTTTCTAAATTTATGTGGGCAATAGCTCAGACAGGAGAAAGCTCTAAAAAGCTTATAATCCATATGCTCTCCTGTTTTGCTGTGATGGGCTTACATCTTCAACTGAAAACTGACAATGGACCTGCCTTTACCAGCAAACAATTTAAAGATTTTTGCTCCCTCTGGAACATTACTCATACCACAGGCATTCCCTATAATCCAAAGGGACAAGGCATTGTCGAGAGGACCCATCAAACCCTTAAGGCTCCATTAAATAAAGATAAAGGAGGAATGTACCCCCCTAATATCCAGCTAGCAAAAGCCTTAACTACGTTAAATCTCTTTAATATTTACAATAACTCGGACTTACCTCCTATTATTCTTCACTGGCAAACACCATCTACTCTCCCATCTATTAAGGTCAAATGGAAAGACCCACTTGATAAAATTTGGAAAGGGCCTGACCCTCTATTGACCATGGGAAGAGGTTTTGCATGCATTTTCCCACATAATTACTCTAAACCTGTCTGGGTTCCTGCCCGCCATGTCCGACAATACCCTCATGATGGCACTGTTATCCCTGAAGAACAAGAAATACAAGAGGACTAGCCGCAGGATACATCCCAGGATCCTTAATATGACATGGCAGAATCTACAAAAGTTGGCTCACAGAGCCCTCTCTCCTACCCCTCCCCTGAATGTTTTATGTTATGACTGGCCAGTTGTGTTTTGTGAGTGAGTGTGTTGAATGACCAAAAATTTTTGCATGACCCATCTGCACAGAGTACTATATAAGGTAATTTTATATTTTATATAAAAATGCTGGATGCAGCCAAAATTTCTGGAGACATCCAGAAAAAATCCAAAAAAACTTTTTTCTCTCTCTTTTGATTTTATATATAAGTTTTGGTATATATGTAAGTGTTTAGTCTTAAACTGTGTGAGTAATGACAAATATGAATTTGTTTTTTTTAATGATATGTTTTTATAACAAAAGTTTTTTTTCCTCCTGTGTGTTATAACTAAATGTTTATATGTATGTTTCAAGTTTGGTAAAACATTAACTTAACAGTTAAAAGTGTAACCTATAGCACTACCAGGAAAGGTAAAGTTAATTTGCTAAAGTTACTAACTATTTAAGGTAAAGTCTAAATATTTAACATGACAATATATCCCCAAAACTAAAATGCAAATTCTGTATACAGGACGCTTTTGGAGGGCCCCCAAAAGTGCCCTGTAAACTATCTTGTGGAAATTAATCCAGAACAGATCTGACATCAATCTGGCACTACAAATGTTAAAACCATTTACATTTGTCATTAACATACGTTAACTCTCTAAGTAACCTGAGTCTGTTTATACTCCAAAGTAAAAATGGTTAAAAATCAATATATAGGGAGTTGGGCGGTGGCACAGCGGATTAAGCACATGTGGGGCAAAGCTCAAGGACCGGCGTAAGAATCCCAGTTTGAGCCCCCGGCTCCCCACCTGCAGGGGAGTCACTTCACAGGCGGTGAAGCAGGTCTGCAGGTGTTTGTCTTTCTCTCCCCCTCTCTGTCTTCCCCTCCTCTCTCCATTTCTCTCTGTCCTCTCCAACAATGATGACGACAATGATGATAAACAACAAGGGCAACAAAAAGAGGGAATAAGTAAAAAAAATCAATATATATTTTAACTATAATTGGTCTAAAGATCCTGCTGTAGAGACTGTTACAGGAGGTCACATTAGATGACCTTTTAACAAAATCATAAATATATTCAAACCAATTATAATCATCAAAGTATCAATTATAGTAAACCTCTAACTTGCTAAAGTTTTATTATTTTTTTTCACAAGTAAATGAGTACAGCTATCAAGCCTTCATATGAAGAATCATCTGTTCATATGGTAAGGTATTAAACTATAAAAAGTTCCTCCATACACAACCTATGTAAATTAACAACATTCACATATTCTTGTAAACTTAACTGGGGTATCTTGTCTTGCCACCATAAGGCATGCCTTTGTCAGCCAACAATTTAAAGATGTTTCCCTTTATAACATCACCCACGCCACAGACATCCTTTACTACCCCCAAAGACAAATGGCTGTTCCCCTAGACATCACATCCACTGACTTCTTCCCTTAGACTTGAGATATGATCCTACCTCTTCATACGAATGGATACACTCCCCCTTCCTTACCTGTCTACCCTTAGTTGTGGGACCCTAGCTTAAGAGTCTAACGCCTTATCCACTGCGACACCTCCCAGACCACAGTCCTATAATTTTTAATAAGCTCATGGCCTTTTTGCAACAACAGATTGATGCCATAAAGATGCAACCTATACAAACTCACTATAATAGGCTGGACATGGCAGAATATTGAGTTGCTGTGGAGGATTTTCCCCCCTCCATCAGAATGTCCACCATGTAGAGGGCTGGCTAGCCAATGACTGGTAAGAGGAAACTAGCGCTATCCAGTCAACCTAAGACAGGGCACCTGGTACTACTGGGCAAAAATGACCAGGTGTTCCAATGATGGGTAAGACGGAAGGCTGATCCCCAACCTAAGACAGGCAAAGTCCTCCCAGCCACAAAACAAAGTCCGCCAAACATCAAAACATGTGCCCTCAAGGTTGCTATTGGCATGGCCATAGAGTTTATGTTAAAATATAGTTCCTGGGAATCGGGCAGTGGCGCAGCGGGTTTAGCACAGGTGGTGCTAAGTGCAAGAACCAGCTTGAGGATCCCAGTTTGAGCCCCTGGCTCCTCACCTGCAGGAGAATCACTTCACAGGCAGTGAAGCAGGTCTGCAGATGTCTCTTTCTCTCCTCTTCTCTGTCTTCCCCATCTCTCTTCATTTCTCTCTGTTCTATCCAACAACCACAATATCAGTAACAACAACAATATAATTACAACAATAAAACAACTAGGGCAACAAAAGGCAAAATACAAAAAAAAAAAAAAAAAAGATCCCGCTTCCCTACACCTTAGAGTCCTTGTTAAAAGATAAGTTCTTTTTCCCCATGAATCACCCAGGACCTTCCAGATAACAGCTGACTACCATGACAAATAATATAAAATAATAATAATAAATGAATAGAAAAGATACATCCCCCAATACTCAGTTGGCTAAGGCACCAAACCTCTTTTTCTATAAAGCATTCAAATCAGATGCCCTGCTAACCACGAGAAGCAGATTGTTTGTGTTTCTTCTACAGGAATCCTGGAAAAAAACATCTGGACCTCTGCACACCTTGACATCACCCACTAGATGGCACGACTACAGTGGCACAACCACCCCGAAACCCTAGATGTCACCTGATGCGATCTGAAGAACCTAATTCACAGACTCCAAGGACAGAACTTTTTTACTGCCTGTCTGCCTTTCCTGCTTCTGCTTTGACCTGTCACGTTTTGGCAGTTCCAGCTCACTCTCTACAGAAAAGCAGAATTCCAAGGGCTGACCTTCCTCATGCAGCATTTCATCCCCTGCCATTTCTCCCTCTAGTCGCCTACTTTGGACTGAGACTTCTATCGGACTTGCTGGTATACGCTTTGGACATTTTAGACAATTTTACAGCAGCTTCCTTCCCTTCACATTGCTGGTTTTTCATAGACTGACCCTGAGTAGTTCATAGACTTTACACACTGTTGCCCTGGGCATTAGATAAAAGGAAAGGGGGAGATGCTGGGAAAATGTGCAGATGCAGTCACATCTGCCATGTTGTCCCCTCAGGCTACTGCTAGTTCCCGCGAGAGTTGGGACATTCTCGGAGTGCCTGTTTCGCCATGTTGTGCCTTCAGGGCACTGTCTATTTCCCCTGCGATATTTGGAGTGCTTTGGTCACTCCTCCCCCCTCCCATACTCATGAGAATTATTATCCTATCCTGGAGTGCTATGGTTACTCCTCCCCCTTTCCATTCTCGCGAAACCTGTTAAATATTTACCATGGTACCACTGATATAAGTCTGTATGTCTGAAGTCATATACAATCAAATTCTGTAAATGCTGCACAAACTCTTGAGACAAAGACATGTTTTCTACTATCAGAATATAACATTTGAAATTTATTCAAAAGATCTGCATCAATTGTGCTATCTTCCGTTTCCTTTTTTTTTTTAACCCTCTTCATCTTTCCAATACCAAGTGCCCTATGAATGTCTCCTGGCTACTAATGATGTGATTCTGTCTCCTTTCTCTCCTGTAGTTTGTTTTTATAATGGTGTTAAGAGCTTTGTCACAAACATTTGCAGAATAGGTCTGCATTGTGAGTTGTGACATTGCCATCATAAAGTGTCCTTCCCTAGAATCTCAAAGGGACTGTTAGCACATTCATGCTCATCGAGCATTTTTTCACAGCAGCCTGAAAGAGAAGGCAACCTAAGAATCCACTGAAGGATAGCTGGGTAAGCAGAACGTGGTCCAGACATGTAATAACATATTATCCAGGAACTTAAAGGAAAAGAGCTCTCATGTTTTCATCAACATGAACATACAAGACATTATGCTGAGTGAAACAAGCCAACCACAAACAGATAAATGCACTTATTTGAGGATCCCAGAAGAGTCAAATCCACAGAGCAAAAAGTAGCAAAAAAAAAAAAAAAAAAAAAAACTGGTACTTTCCAGGAAGTAGGAGGAATGAAGATTCAGGAATAGATGGGGAGTCGTTGTTTAACAGGTAGTTTCAACACGGTTTCACAACAGCATGAATGCACCAAACACCACTGATCTGTACACTTAAAAGTAGTCAAGATGCAAATCTTGGTTGATGTGTATCTTACCACCATTTTTAAAATGGGGAGCAGAGGGGCAGTTGGGCAGTAGTGTACTGGGTTAAGCGCAATGCACATAGTACAAAGTGTGAAGACCCATGCAAAGTCCCTGGCTCCCCACCTGCAGGGATGTCCCTTCACAAGAGGTGAAGCAGGTCTGCGGGTATCTATCTTTCTCTCTCCTCAATATCCCCCTCCTCTCTCAATTTCTCTGTCTTATTCAATTTAAAAAAATGGCTGCCAGGAGCAGTGAATTCACAGTGTGTGGACTGAGCCCCAGTGAGAACGCTGGAAGGAAATAGGAAAAAAAAAGGGGGGGGAGTGAAGGTCACCTTTTTGTTATGTTTATGATTTGGGGCTTGAATTTTATTTTTAGGTCATCATCAATGTTTCACCATTCCAGAATGACATCTTCAGATAGAGAGAAAAGAAACAGCAAGGCAGGGGGGGTGGGAAGAAACGGAGGGGGGGGTGGAAAAACCACAGCTCTGAAACTTCCTCCAACTCCATGAGGCTTCTTGAATTCTACTTTGTCTGATATCAAGGTCTCCACCTCTATGTCTATATTTTCCCTTTGTCTGGTAGGTTTTTCCTCATTCATTCATTTCTGGTCTTCTGAAATCACTTTTTATTTCTTCTTTTTTTTTTAAGGTTTTTGTTTATTTGTTATTGGATAGAGACAGAAAGAAATTGAGAGTGGAGAGAGAGATGGGCAGAGACAGAAAGACATGTGCAGCCCTGCTTCACCACTCATGAAGCTTTCCCCCTGCAGATGGGGATCAGAGATTTGAACCTGGGTCCTTGCGCACTATAATGTGAACACTTAACCAAGTGCTCCACCACCTGACCCCTGAAATCAATTTTTCTTAGTTTGTATTTTATGAATCAAATTGACTCTCTTTTTCTTTTAACAAAGGAGTTAAATCTACTTTCACTTCTTGGTTCATTTGGCCTCAACCGTGGCAAAATATAATAGTGTGTACTTTTTACTATACAGTATTTACTACATTTTTTATGGAATACTTTTTTCTCTGATCTTTAATTTAAAAAATCATTAGTATTTAAAAGTGCTTGTATTTTTTTTCTCTTGGTTACTATTGGGCTTTATTAGAGACATTTTTCAATGTCTCTAATCTCTTGGGAATTTTTTGTTTATATAGTTAGCTGGTTGAATTTACCCTGACTCCTAACTTATCTGCTTTTGTTATCTCCCCCTCCCACTCAAAAAACAATCAGTAAGCTTATTCTTTTTTTTAATTTTTATTTATAAAAAGGAAACACTGGCAAAAACCATAGGATAAGAGGGGTACAACTCCACACAATTACTACCACCAAAACTCCATAACCCCTCCCTCCCCTGAGAGCTTTCCTATTCTTTATCCCTCTGGGAGTATGGATCTAGGATCATTGTGGGATGCAGAAGGTGGAAGGTCTGGATTCTGTAATTGCTTCCCCGCTGAACATGGGCGTTGACAGGTCTATCCATACTCTCAACCTGTCTCTCTCTTTCCCTAGTGGGGTGGGGCTGTGGGGAAGTGGAGCTCCAGGACACACTGGTGGGGTTGTCTGCCCAGAGAAGTCCAGTTGGCATTATGTTAGCATCAGGAACCTGGTGACTGAAAGAAGAACTAACATATAAAGCCAAACAAATTGTTGACTAGTCATGAACCTAAAGGCTGGAATAGTATAGATGAAGATTTGGGGGTCTCCATTTTGTAGATAGCTAGTAGGCCTATTTTAGTTATATTTCAAAGGGCCCATGACTATACTAATTTTTTCCTGAGCCTGGCATCTGATATGCAGATGAATCCAAGTTATTGTCTAGGGAGATGATGTCATGGCTGGAACAAGGGCTAGAAAGCTGGATCAGGGGAAAGAGTAGCTCCCAAATATGGGAAAGGTATATAAATATTGTTGACTGTAAACCCCATTGATTTGTTCTGATATGGGACCCATAGTCAGCTTAGGAGCCTATGTAACCTCTGTGTCCCTGTAGAACTGAGCTCACATTCTGTGGTCATGAGTAGGAATGTTCCAAGCTGTCCCAGTATCAGGAACCAACTTCCTCAGGTCAAACACAGAGTATGTTGTCCAGCCTGCCTTTGGAGGATGGAGCATTCTCTACCATTGTTGATCCACATTGAGGGTAAGCTTATTCTATTTCTGCGCCGCCCCGTTACGGACGCCAGGGAGCCTGACAGGGTCATCTCCTCTGGACCTGCATTCAGACTTCAAGGAAGCTGGGCAGGAGGACGACAATGAGTCGACGCATTCTCCGCCCCGTTATTCCTACAAATAATTATACTGTCACAATTGATTAATAATGCTTTGGCAGTGCCTGGTGGGAATGGAGAGTCAGAATCACCCTCCCTTCCTTACACAGGGGCATATTTGAAAGTTACATTATGAAAGTGGGGAAGGTGGGTCAATGTAGACGGACAAAACAAGTCATGTTATTACTTGCCCCCAAAGAAAGAATGCAGAGATTGAGGCCTCCCTGGTACAAGTTGACGTATTGAAACAAAGAAAGATTAATAGTTAAACTGTACCAGACCTAGATGAGCAGTGGTCCACGACTAGGCAAAGATCCGTATGCCCCCCATAGAAGATTAATGATAGAAATAGCCCTCAGCAAAAGTCAGAAACAATTCTGGGTATGACCTCCCCTGAGAACAGAACGATACAAAGTATTGTACCCATTCTTTACAGTTATAGGGGAGTAACATGTAGCCTGCCAAAGCCACAAGACTAAGCTGGTTGTTTAGGCAACCTGAATGTAACCTGCAAAAAGTATAAAAGCTAAAGCAGTTTCACTATTAAAATGAGTCCAGATTCACCCTCCAATAGAGTGTGGTGTCTATCTGTTCTCCCTCACGCCGACTCCTGACCCACCGGGGAGGTTGCCTTCAAGACCCCTGACCCTCCTGCTGCTCATCCACTGTGGTGGTCCGCGGCATATTTCCTTCTTCCACCTCTTTCCACCCACTTTTCAGGCACATTCTTTCTACTGTGTCACAACACATAACATTTTTTATACTTTAGACATCCTCTGTCATTCGCACAGTTTTCTTTTCTTTTTTAATTCCTATATTTACATCATTATGCATTTTAAGATTTTTCAGCAAAATCCTCTGCTTGGAATTTTCCCAGACACCTCATGCTAGGATGAAACTTATCCTCTATAACCAACACAATTAATAAAACAGTAAACATGTCTTCAATTTATTTTGGTATGTAAATGTTCTTCTAAAACTATGTTGATGCTACTTCCTTCTCCTGAAACTAAATTCATTGCAGAGTTCCAACTCGGTCTCTCCTTCCCACCCACAGCTCCTGGAAAAAGTCTTAAATTCATGGTGACACCCTTTCCACATGGAGTAAACCATTAGGCAACATTGTCCCTAAAAGCATCAAAAACACACCACAAGTCCAAGAAGATAAAGGTCGTTCCAAAGAACCTCTCTGTAATATTTTCACTGAAGCATTTAGATGGAACCCTCATTTAATCTCTGCTTTACTAAAACCCACCACCTTAATAATGATCCTCCAAGCTGGCATCTGCCCCAGTCAATTGCAGTCTATTTACTCTTCTGATGTCTTAACATTTGGTTGAATTATCTAACCAAAACACTGAGCAAAGAATGAGTAATTATATAAACACTCAGAGCAGCTATTAGGGAGGAGGGCCAGCTCAGGTTTGGTGTGAGGGCTCTGTTGCCAGTACTCTGGCTGTGGTAGCCTGCAGGCCTCTTTTGTTAAAGATGCCTTTGATTTCTGCATGTTTATGGGGCACTCTCTTTCATCAGAGGCCACAGCATGCTTCTCACTCTCGGGTGTCAGCACTCACCAACACAAGTACACTGGTTTCCAAGCATAGACACGTGTCTGAGAGCAATGGAAATCAAGGTGGAATATGTCCTTGCTATGGATATGGCAATAATCCTGACCTGCAGAATACGCTGTGCAGGCATTCTAATAAACCCAGCAGGGACAAAGGAAAGGGGCTGCTCTGACAGAGCAGCACCCAGTGATGCAGAGGTGGAGTGTCAGAGAAGTGGGTTGACCCAGCCAGAGCACAGACTTGTGAGAGCAGCAAGGACAAAAGAAGCTGTCCTGGAGAGAGGTCCCATCTACACTGAACCTACAGGTAGTCCTGCTAACTACCCTCTGATTTACAGCATAAAACTGGATATCAGATGGGGACAGATTGGGGACACCTTCTGAGCATGGGCCCAGAACCATCTTCCTGAGAACTTCTAAGGAGCCTGGCCCAGAAGTAGCTCCTCCCTCCCAGAAGCTACAGGCAATTCTCACCAGGGCCCGTCTCCACTGGCACACAAGTCTCACCAGCCAGTCACAGAGGGCCTTCTGGCCCTGCCTCCTCCTTGATTGGGAAGTGAATTCCATCCAGTCTGTTGTGAAGTGAACCTCACAGCCTAATACCCCATTCCAGGGATCCTGTTTAAGTCTGTGCAATTGGCTTGAGTCCTGTCCAGTGAGACCTGTGCATACACAGGGGAGAGCTAGAACCCCTGAGGTCAAACTTGAGAAAACTCCAAGTGTCATGGGAGAACAGGTTTCAGGGACAATGTCCTGGAGATTCTGTCTGGAAGGAGATCTCTGTGCTTCAAGCAAATCGCAGCTACAGGCTCCATCTTCATCAGGAAACCTTGGTGCCTCACCATAGTGAGCCTGGCCTCTCTGTGGTCCTGAGACCATGTTGTCACCTGAAAGGAAGACCTTGGAAAAGAGCACCATTCTCTGAGCTGGCTTCCTCGGTGTCCTTTCCCAGCTACCCTTCTCCTCCTTACCATCCTCTCACATTGGAAATCGTGAGTATGATTCACATGTCTGAATCACTAGTTTTCACATATCAAGCTTCTCTTGAATTCAAGTCAAAATTGAAATGAAGAAATATTTAATGCATTTTGGTAAAACTAAAATTTTCTTTGTGGGAATTAAAAAAAAAGAAAAGAAAAATGTCTTGCTCCTGAAGAATGCTACTCTGCCATGGAAGGGTCTGCACATGCAGTCTAGTGGCACAGCAGGCAGGATGGCCAGTGTATGTGTGCCCACAGCTCTGCTGGGACCCCAGACCTCCCAGTGCCCTAGTACCAGAATGATTTTGCCTTTAACCCCAGAAAGTCAAGGATACATGTGAGTCAACCTCACAGGCTTATTCTGGTACAAAAGGAACCTAGGTGACTCAGCCTCCATGATTCACTCTCACCCCCCCCACCCCCATTTTAAAGAACTTTTAAAACACCATGCAATTTCAAAAATTCAAATTATGTGACCAATTTTCCCATGATGTGTATTAAAAAAAAAACCCTGGTAATTCAAAATGAAACATGGGGAAGGGGAGAGTGGTGAGGTGGGTATTGTGCTGTTGAGGCACTTTATTTATTTATTTATTTATTATTTTAATACAACAGCTCAACTTGCTATCTGGAAAACTGTACTTAAAGTTTCTAAGAGTGTGGAGTGGAGTTTTTTAGTTTATTTCGCATATCAATGATGAGGAACCAATCAGAAGACCTGAAAAATAAGTGGAGGTCTGCCCTATAGGACAAGCAGCAAAATGTCGTGAAAAGGACAGTTTGAAAAAGGGCAGACACACGAGGCATAATGAGACAGAAAACCTTACCCCGAAGTAGGTGGGTTGAAAGACAGCAAAAAGACCATTGAACATGGCCAAGGTAGAGCCACCATGTTGAGTGGTTCCACTGCAAAGTCATTCTTATCCTCAACCTTACAGACTCTGGGAGGTGTTGGGGGCTCAGAAATCAGCTGTCTTCCTGGCAGATGCACAACAATTACATTCTATAGCAATTACCTGTCTATAGCACAGGGCAGGGTTATGATGCTCCTGGTGGGGCAAGATATTCACTGAGTTCACATGGGGAGGGCCTGCCACCTGCAGGAGCTATCTCTGTCAGAGGCTCAGAGACTGCAGGGATCCCCTGGGAGTATCCCACACTGAGCCACCCACCAAGCAGCTGCTCCTGATAAACCTTTCTGAGTCTCCAGCTCAGAAAGCTGGGGCTTCCCACCAGGAAATAATTCTGATTTTTCTTTCTTTTTGTAAAAAAATTTAAATTTATTTTATTGGTGATTTAATAATAATCAACAAGATTGTGGGATAAGAAGGATACAATTCCATACAACTCCCACCACCAGAGTCCTGTATTCCATCCCTTCCATCGGAAGCTTCCCTATTCTTTACTGCCTCCCAGGAGAGCTACCTATTACAAACTGGAAATGTTATCTCCCCCACTGGAAAGCAGGGGTTGGGGTGGGGTAAAGAAGAAAGGGAGTGGGTATGTGTAAATGTTCAGGAGCGGGCCCCAGGCATCCTTTTTTTATTTCCTTGAGCTGGCCTTCCTGGGCTTGCCGACATACAAGATGTGTCTCCTCCAGCTGGAGCTTCTCAGTAAGAAGCTGGATGTCTTGGTGTGTGACCTTAAGTCATGACTGACTGCTGTTTCAAAGGAAGCATCTGGTTTGAGAGCCTAGGGAAATTCCCCAGCCCTCTGGGCTGTCATGGGCTGGGGAGAGAGTGTTATAAGGTGGTAGGAGGGGGAGATAGCTCACCTGGAAGGGGGCCTGTTTTGCTGTGCACTCAAGTGTTCAAGTCCCTGGTTCAGTTCATGGGAGTATTACTGGGCTACTGTAGGAAGCTTTGGTGTATGGGGAAATCACTAGGCATGATATCTCAGCATACCAAACTTGTACTTGTCACAGGCTTGTACAACCCATGGTCTAATTACTCTGCATGGCCAGCAGGGATCTGTAACTCCTCAAATATGTAAGCTGTAGATAGGGCCAAAGCCCCAGGATACCAAAGCACCAGGCCATAGCCAATTTGATGCCTGATGTGACTGAGGGGAATGTGTGAATTGTTGACCACTGCAGCCAGAAATCTCCTGAGACTCCATTAGGAGTGCTAGGTGGAAGACTTTGAAATAAAGAATGTTACTTAGAGACTTTGTAGCTTTACTTTCTCTTATCAGTCTCACAGCTCTTTATAGGCTTCTGTGATCCATTTGTTTCCCTAACAAACTGTTCTTCCTTTTGCTGATATAAGCTGCTTCAGAATTCCTTTGATGTATCTTTTTTTATTATTTATTTATTATTTTTTATTTTTTATTTTATTTTTTTATTTAAGAAAGGATTAATTAACAAAACCATAAGATAGGAGGGGTACAACTCCACACAATTCCCACCACCCAATCTCCATAACCCACCCCCTCCCCTGATAGCTTTCCCATTCTCTATCCCTCTGCGAGCATGGACCCAGGGTCATCAAGGGTTGCAGAAGGTAGAAGGTCTGGCTTCTGTAATTGCTTCCCCACTGAACATGGGCGTTGACTGGTCGGTCCATACTCCCAGTCTGCCTCTCACTTTCCCTAGTAGGGTGTGTCTCTGGGGAAGCTGAGCTCCAGGACATATTGGTGGGGTCTTCAATCCAGGGAATCCTGGCCAGCATCCTGGTGGCATCTGGAACCTGGTGATTGAAAAGAGAGTTAACATACGAAGCCAAACAAATTGTTGAGCAATCATGGACCCAAAGCTTGGAATAGTGGAGAGGAAGTGTTAGGGGGGTACTCACTGCAAACTCTAGTGTACTTCTGCTTTTGGGTATATATTTTGCAGTAGTTTATGGATACGTGTGAATATAAGCTGTCTCTCACAGAAACTGGTGTATATCTAGGTTTTGGGACTTTGTTAGAAAGTGAACCACCTGAGATGGAATTAGAGTGTACTATAAAAGGAAAGGTCTCACCCAATTAATGAAGCTGAAGGGTTGTCATTCCACACGTGAAGTCTCTGGACACAGTCTGAGGTGAAGCATGTTGAGGTGGCAATTGTTGCGTTGGTTAGGTTGTTATCGGCGGATGCAATATTATTTGGTATGGATTGGGAGACGCATACGGGAAAGTGGGCCCTATCCAAGGGTTCCAGGACTGGGGGAAGTAGAGGCTCTATAGTGGAGATGTAAGGTTCCTGCTGTCTTAGGGTTCAAAAAGATAATCGATAGTTAATGTTATCATCACATTATTTGGTAATTGGGTTAACTTTGAAAAGTCCTTTTGTTATGGTTTGCTGTACAGTATCCAGTATCTTGTATATAGCTGTGCTATTGGATGCTTCTGATCTACTTGGTCTAGGCTTTTGAGAGAGTCCGCATATCAGATACGCAGCCTATATATTAAAAAGATGCAGTTTGTGTTTTGAAAAACTTTGAGACATACAATTGATTTTCCCCCTCTCATATTAATTAACTACTGATTTATATGTCTACATTTTGCTAGGAGTGTACATAAACACCATTCCCACCACCAAAGGACTGTGACCCATCCCTCCCACCCACTCCCACCCCCCACTGGCCCAGGAAGCTCCATGTCTACCCCTCACCACAGGGTTTTTACTTTGGTGCCCTACTTCCTTTGATGTATCTTAATACCAACTATTAAAAGCAAGAAATATTCAGATTGCTGCTGCACTGCATACAGACCTTCTTTAGGCTGTTATGCTAGTCACTCTGGAGTTCTCAAGACCATACTTGAGGCTTTGAGTAGTCAATTGTTTCTCAATTGTTTCTGTATTTGGAGACTTTGAGTTATGTTACTGTGGTGTCTCTCTCTCTCTCTGTCTCTGTCTCTAACTGGAAAACAAAAAGTTAGCCCAGAACAGGGAAGACATTGCAATGGAAAAATAAAAGTAATCATTTTCAGGAATAAAAATAATTTCCCTTTAGATAAGGAAGTTTTGGTTTTAAGAATGTGGGGAGAGAATATTATCTTGTTTCTAGAAAGCTTGACCCTCTCCTATAAGGAAAGTGTTAAACCTTTCCTTACATAGTCCTTGCCCCAATATGGATGTCTCTGGATACAGCAATATTCACAAATCTACTTGCTGTGTTATTCTTTCATTTACTGTGTTGTTCTTTCATCCATTGTGTCATTCTTCCATCTGGATGTTCCTTCTCCAGCTCACAGGGGAGGGGACTGAGCCATGAACTGGATAGCAAGTGGTGGGGAAAAGATTTGAACAAAGAGTATATCTGTTTGTGGTTCTAGCTGCAACTCCTCAAGCACAGCTCCAGTCCTATTAGTTGTCTGGAGGATTGATTCTATGTGAGAGTAGCCAAAGCTCTTAACTCATGACCACTGGAATCTATGTGTGGCTACTTTGTAATGCGTGCTGAACTAGGTTCACCACCACCCCGCCCATGTATGGCTACTTTAATGAGATTCACGGGTCCACCTGGGCTGGATAAGAGAGTGATCCCACCTGGGCTGGACAAGACAGTGATCCTATGATCATTCTGCATTGGTCATTGGTGGAGTGATGCTCCCATCAGTGTTTGCTGCTCTGGAATGTTGAGGCCTCTGTGAGCTTCTAGCAGGAGGCCTCCAATGGGAATCATAAAAGTCACTTTGACCACTGCTTCTGTTCCTGGTTCATTCTTTTATGGAAAGACTGAGTCATTCTGAAGGCTGGATTGGGCAAGATTGACTGCACAGGCCATTGCTTCAAAAATTCCAGGATATATTTTTAGTGAGAAAGAAGCCATATTCTAACAGAAGAAATAAAACAAAGTGGCATGGGGACTGGCAAAATAGCTCACCAGGGAAGGTTCCTGCTTTGCCATGTGTACAGCCAAGGTTCGAGTCCAGCCCCACTGTGCTGGGGGAAGCTTTGATACTGTGGTGTCTTTCCTTCTCCTCTTTATTTCTCCATCTTTCTCTTTCTACCTGAAAAGACCAGTTCAGGCCAGAAATGACAAAGATAATTTTTTTAAAGATGGGAAGAGGTGTGCATTAAAGAAAAAAAAAAGTTAAGATGAAGCTTCAAAACCATCAGCCAATCCTGAGAATCTGCACACCACCACTCCAGGGGAGAATGAATAGGAGGGCAGCAGGAGCCTAGGTCAGCCCCCAGATCACTCTGGAATTACTTGCTGGATGGGTGCTTTTTCCTCTGTGCTCCATCTGGGTCCTACTGCGAGTGTGATAAGATCCAGTGTGGGGTAGAGGACACTGGACAGGACACAGGACACTGGACAGTGCAGGTATCCTCTTCTTGAGACAGAGCATTCCTGATGTGTGACTTGGACTTTTCATGCCTGCTCAGGAGTCTAGCAGCTGTGTCACAGGAAATGACATAGTGACAGACTGTAAGACAAGCCACTCTTGACTTAATTTTCTAGGTGAAAGGCAGATGTCAAACCATAAACGCTGAGTAGATCTGGAGTTTAGTCTCACAGTTTATCCAAACTCCCTGCAGAGTTCATGACCCACCTCCTGCCATGTGACAGAGGATATTCCCTGTTGCCCTGGAGGGGTGTGATTGGGTAGCTAAAGAAAGTGACTCATCTACAGGTCCAAAAAGGATGACAGAGGACCTAGTGGGGGTTGTATTGTTATGTGGAAAACTGAGAAATATTATGCATGTACAAACTATTGTATTTGCTGAAGAATGTAAAATGTTAATCCCCCAATAAAGAAATTTTATAAAAAAGAAAGTGACTCTTCTACCACTAGTTTCAACTGCTCTATTCCTAACTTTGGGTGCCTGTTTATTGAACAACTTGCTTTATATCTTCAGCCACCAAGTTGCAAATGCTACTACGATGCCATCTTGATTTCTCGGGCAGATAACCTGACCAATATGTCCCAGAACCTCATCTCTCCAGAGCCCTACCTCACTAGGGAAAGATAGAAACAGGCTGGGGGTGTGTATCTACCTGCCAACATCTATGTTCAATGGAGAAGCAATTACAGAAGCCAGACCTTCCACCTTCTGCACCCCATAATAATCCTGGGTCTATACTCCCAAAGGGATACAGAATAGGAAAGCTTCCAATAGAAGGGGTGGGATGTGGGAATTTGGTGGTGGGGACTGTGTGGAATTATATCCCCTGTTATCTTACAATCTTGTTAATCATCATTAAATCACTAATAAAAATTATTTTAAAAAAAGAAAATGACTCTTTAATATTGTGTTTTTCAGAAAATCTAACTGAGTATTTCGGGGCTAGCTGTGGAAAATGGAAAGGAAACAGATGGTTCTAGAAATCTCTTCCTGTCTGAGGAGGGATGGTATAAGGAGATAACACTGTCTCCAGGCACTGCCCCTATTCTGCCTCCAGCCACCAGGACCAAGACAAGGGTCAGCTGGTGTTTCCAGGACAGCTGGAACCTCTTTCCAGACACATATGGGAATGGTGACCTTTCCTGCCCTGTGACTAAGCCATGGGAGCCCAGGACAGCTCCTGAAGCTCCTCAGGAAGTACAGACCTTTCCATCAAGGGATTATGAAGTTGGCAACAAGCTTCCCAACTATGTGATGAAACACTGAGATTTTGCCAAAAACAAACCCAAAACAGGAGCCCCTTGTTACCTATTCTTTCTGCTTTCTAGACGATTAACAAACTTGGAGCTCAACACAGAGAGAGAAATTTGATTTCCAAAATGGTAAGCTGTCAGACACACTTGCTCCCCACACAAGAGATAGAGAATCTGCTCTAGGAGAAATTATAATTCAAGAAAAAGATCCAAATATGATGACAAGCTGTCCAGTCCACAAGAAACTGCCTATGTCACAACTCCTTACAAACGTCAGCAAGTCCGAAGGTCACCTGATATTCCAGAGAGCATGACATTGCCCCTTCCTTCACACACAGCCAGGCCTCACTAGCTATCTGTGAAATGCCTCTAAAACAAAGACCAAGTGCAAAACCAAGAGGTACCATGTATCAGGAGAAGGAAGAGACAAAGAGAATATTCAAAGATAGATAGTAGTAAGAATGCAAGTTTTTTTTTTTTAACATTGCAGGAATGAGGAGTACTGAGGTCACATCAACATCATGGCAGCAGCAGATGTCCCTTGGGTTGGCCCCTCACCCAGGTGAACATGAATTCATCATTTGTCCCTGGACCAAAGTGCCTTAAGAGGAGTCAGAGAGCACCAACATGTGCCAAGGTATCAGCAACAGGAAAGGGAGGGGTGGAAGGGCAGAGCTGTGTGTGTGATCAGTGTGACACAGATTGTCACAGATAGATATGCTCAGTGTAACCCCTCCAGAGGAGCACACAGTAAGAGCCTGCAAAAAAGTCACAGAGAAGGAAGAAGCAGAGCTGCCCACCACAGAGACCAAACAGTGAATCCTGAGCTGATCCCAGGGAATATTTTAGTAAAAACAAAACAAAGATGTTTTCTACACTTTATTTATTTTATTTGATAGGACAGAGAGAAATTGAGAAGGAAAAAGGATGGAGACAGAGACAGAGAGACACCTGCAGCACTGCTTAACTGCTCCTGAAACATTCCCTCTGCAGATGGGGATCAGGGGGCTTGAATCCTGGGACCTTGTGCAGGTAACACATGTACTTAATCAGGAGTGCCACTGCTCAGTTTTGAAATGGGAACATTTTTAAATAAAAAATGAAGTGCTTTTAAGAAAGGGACTAGTATGGAACAAAAGAGTTTGTGATACTCTTTAAAAAAGATAAACAAGCATTTACTCTAGAATTTTAGTATAGCAAAACTACGCTGGTGAGAATGCAGAAGAAAGGAACTCCAGTGCCCTGTTGGCAGGAACACACACTGATGCAGCCCTTCTCTGTGGGAAATGGTATGAAGAACCCTTAGATAAATAATAAATAGAAAAATCTTATAATCCCACAATACCATTCCTAGTAATTTATCCAAAGGACAAGGAGACACTGATCTGAAATGATAAGTGGTGTGACCCTATGCACATGGCTGCAGTAGTCACAACAGCCAAAACAGAAAATCAACCTAAATATGCATGGACAGATGACTAGGTAAAGAAATTTTGGGATTGGGGCCTGGTGGTGATGCACCTGGTTAAACACACACATTGCTATGTGCAAGGACCCAGCAAGACACCACTTCCACCTGTGGTGGGGAAGCTTCACAAGTGATGAAATAAGTACTATAGGTGTCTCTTTCTCTCTCTCTCTCTCTCTCTCTCTCTATATATATATATATATATATATATATATATATATATATATATATATACATGCCACTCCCCTTTCAGTTTCTCTCTGTCCTATAAAATAAAGAGAAAAAAGAGAGAGAGAGAAAGAAGGCAAAAAAACAACTGCCAGGAGCAGTGCATTTATCATGCAGGCACCAAGCCCCAGTGATAACCCTGCTGGCAAAACAAAAATAAAAAATGAAGGGAGAGGAAGAGGTGGAGGAGAAGGAGGAAGAGGAGGAGGAGAGGTAGTTGTAGCTGTGGCATATACAGTGGATGGAAGATTACTGAGTTATGACTGATGCAGTGGATGGAGTTGGAAATGATGATATAAGGTGAACTTAGTAAAATGTTGAAAAACAACTAACCACTAGGTGTGGTGTAGAAATGACTAAGACAGACTTGCAAACATTACTACCAGAAAACTGACTCTTGGCTCTGGAAACTGCAGCAGTTATTGGAGGGGAGAAAGGGCCATAGATGAAGGCATGGAGATGTCGGGCCTTAAAGCTAGCCCCCCCCCCACTCTGCTCCATGCTCCATTGCTGACACCATGGTCTATTTACATAATCATTGTTTTGCCTGAAAGATCCCTACCACATTATCCCCTCAGGGTATTGCTAATTCAGTTAAAACCATTGCAATAGTTGCTAAGGACACTTCCACTTTCCCAGAATGCCTTTTGCCTCTCTTCACCCCCTTTCCTAGCCATTTCCTTTTCCGACTTGCCATTTCCAGTTTTTACCCTATAAAGCCCGCTGCTGTTCTGGTTTCACTCTCTTTCTCTTCTGCATCCCAATCTGGAGAAGACCTGGAGAAGGGCTGGCAGCCATTTTGCTAGATCCACGTGGCCTAAACCTGTTGTGCTCCTACCTGACTCTGAGGCATCTGCATGAATAAAGATTTGTGTTCCTGCTCCACCACAAGTTCCTGGTCTGGTCTCTCTCCAGCGTCACTGAGTAAGCAGTAGCCCAAGTTGGCTCCAGTCAAGTTCTCTCCAACCCAGAGAGCACATGCCCGGGAAGAAACACCCACAACACTAGCCTGGCATGGAGACACTGGAACACTGAAGGTAGTTATGGTGAACTTATACACACATATACATAGGTGTGAAACATACCAAAAAAATCTTTTGTAGATAAAGATAAAGAGAAAGCGAAAGAGACCATAGTACCAAAGATTACTCCATGAAGTGGGGGCAGGGCTCAAACCTGGGTCACCTACATTGCAAAGCAGTGCACCATTCAAGTGAGCTATTTCACTGTCCTCACCCATTTTATTTAACTTTTCCACTAGGGTTATCACTGGAACTCAATACCTGCACAGCAAATCCACCACTCCTGGCTGTCAAGGTTGTTTCTTTTGTTTTTTCTTTTTTTCATCATCTGATAGGACAGAGAGAAATTGTGAGCAGATGAGGGAGATAGAGATAGAGAGAGAAAGAGAGAGACATGCAGTCCCAATTCACTGCTCAAGAAGCCCCACAAACACACTGCAGGTGAAGAACAGGGGCTTAAACCCAGATCTTTGCGACTATAATGTGTGTACTTAACCAGGTGTGCCACCACCAACCCGCCTCCACTCAGTCTTATGATACTGCAAGTCAATATTAATTCAACTACAAAAACCAAAAACAAACAGAATGTAATGTGTCTTGAATGAGAATGGTCACACAGACTCCTAGGAGGTGAGCAGTCATTGTTTGGGGGTGAGAGTCATTGGCAGGCAGCCACAACAGATGTCATTCATTGTGTTACTTTTCCCTAGAGATGCCACCTGGCCACTCTATGAAGCTGACCTTCCCAGGGCCCCTGTATATTTAGGGCACCCCAATATTCTGAAACAAAGTCTTTGGAGCTGTGGTCCTCTGAGCCCCATGACAGTATCTGTCTCAAATAGACAGCTGGAAAGCAGGAGGGCAAGAAGTTCAGGATCCACTTCTCTATCCTGCAGTTGGGAGGAAAGACAGATCCTGCCACAGGTCCTGCTGGTGGTACAATGGGCACTGCAGAGCCAGGGAGACCCCAAGACACACACACACACACACACACACACACACACACACACACACATGCACACGCGTCGGGCATTAAGCCAACTCCCCCTTCTCCATCCTGCATTGCTGATACTATGGCCTATTTACATAATCATTCTTTTGCCTGAAAGATTCCCACCCATCCCATTGATCTATCTTCTTTCTATCTCAAGATCTGCCCTGCCTGCAGGGTAACATCAATCCCACAGGTTAAAAACCCTCACAACAGTTGCTAAGGAAGCTTCTACCTTCCCAGCATGCTTTTGCCTTTCTCCACCCCCTTTCCTAGCCATTTCCATTTCCAACTTGCCACTTCCAGTTTTACCCTAAAAAAGTATTGGCTCTCTGATCAATAGATTCTTTTGCATTACCATGCTGCCACAAGTTCCTGAGTCATCTATCTCCTGTATCGCTGAGTGAGTCAAGTTTGGTCACATGCACAGGTGTCGGGCATTAAGCCAACTCCCCCTTCTCCATCCTGAATTGCTGATACTATGAGCTGAGTCCAGTCAAGTTCTCTCCAGGCTGAGTCCCGTCAAGTTCTCTCCAACCCAGAGAGCACGCACCCAGGGAAGAGGCACCCCCACACTAGCCTGGAACATGCACACACACACACACTCCACTGTCAGTTCCAAGGGAGTGATTATAAAACTCCCCCCTCCCCACTAACAGCAGAGCCCTGGAGATAGGAAGGAGGCTGCTCTGAGAAGGGCAGCCTAGTATCTGCACTCTGCAGACACCTTTCCGGCACCATCAGACTCTGGAAGATTTCTTTTCACTCCAGCTACAAAGGGATGAAAGAGCCTTCTGGAGAAAAGGCTGGCTTGTCTCTTCTGGCTACCTCCTGACACCAAATGTCGAAATGGTGCCTCAATTTTCAGTAAGAGAAGAAAAATGTTGTCTTTGGCTAGAAATGCCCTACTGTCCCCTTCCTGAGCAGGTTTAGCTGGGTCATCCATAGCCCATGCAGCCCACCATCATTCCCAGGCAAAGAGATACAGTCAGTCTCAAGATCCCAACCATTCAGACCTTCACTTCTGGGGTAGGTTTGGGGCAAGTCTGGGGCAGGTCCTATAGGACCAGCTGTCCAGGATAACAATCAGATAGTTCTGTGCAGACTGCCACAGCCCTGAGCTAGGCTTGATAACCCTGCTGGGACCCTGAATGTCCCCTTCTCTTCAGAATTTGAGTCACCATCACAGAAGAGACTACAGGGTCATAAGCAGAGAAAAGAACCAGCCAAGAAACTGTACACAGTAGATGCCCTGCAGGTAGAACTGGAGACATGTTGGTTCACTGCAAGGATGTGTTGTAAAGCAAAGTGGCTCATCTGCAGAAGATAGGGCATGCCAACCTGAGGCCCCCAGTTCAATACCCAGCACTGCTCTATGCCAGAGGCAAGCAGTGCTCTGGTTTTTGCCTTAAGTAAATAGGTGCACCTTTTCTGTAATGGGGAAGGGTCCATCTGCCAAGGAATGCACATGGCCTGATCCCTTCTGTAGAAAACACCCAGAAAAGGCAGGTGCCTGGGGCAGAAAGTATGGTGGTGGTGGTCTAGAACTAAGTGATGGAAGCATAAGGGACACAGTGGCAAGGACATCTCAGTGTTGGTTTGGGTGCTGATCACACAGTTCTCTGAATATACTACAAACACTGGATGATAGACTTTAAAGATGTAAATGGTATAGCAGGCAAATCTTATCTCATTTAAGATGTTAATAAAACAGATATCCTGTTCATAGCCATACAAGTACAAGCACACATTAGGAAACAAGAAAAAAGCTCAAATAAACAACCTGATTGCACACCTTCAAGATCTAGAAGAAGAAGAAAAAAAACCAAAAGAACCCTAAAGCAACCAGAAGGACAGCAAAAACTAAAGTTAGGGCAGAAATTAATAACATTGAATATAAGAAAACCATACAAGAGATCAAATAAAATAAATGCTGGTTCTTTGAAATAGTAAATGAAATCAACATACCTTTAGCCAGACTCACAAAACAAAAAAGGGAGAAGACCCAAATAAATCAGATTGTAAATGAAAAAGGAGATATCACAACAGACACTGCAGAAATTAAACATATTGTGCAAGGTTTCTATGAACAACTGTATGCCACCAAGTTAGAGAACCTAGAACAAATAGATGATTTCCTAGATACCTACAAACTTCTAAAATTAAATAAAGAGGAACTAAATAATATGAACAGACCCATCACAGCTAAAGAAATTGAAATTGTTATCAAAAACCTTCCCAAGAATAAAAGTCCTGGACCAGATGGTTTTACAAATGAATTCTACAAAACCTTCAAAGAAGAACTAATACCTCTACTTTTAAAAGTCTTCTGTAAGATTGAAGACACTGGAATACTCACTTCCAGCTTCTATGAAGGCAACTTCACTCTGATAACAAAAGAAGAAAGGGACACAACCAAAACAGAAAACTACAGACCAATATCTCTGATGAATATAGATGCTAAAATATTCAACAAAATTCTAGCCAACCAGATACAGCAGTATATTAAAAAGATTGTTCATAATGACAAAGTGGGGTTTATCCCAGGCATGCAAGGTTGGTTTAATATACATAAATCAATCAATATGATCCACCACATCAATAAAAGCAAGACCAAAAACCACATGGTCATATCAAGAGATGCAGAGAAAGCCATTGACAAAATACAAAAACTGGGAATAGATGGAAAATTCCTGAAGATAGTGGAGTCTATATATAGCAAACCTACAGCCAACATCAAACTCAATGGTGAAAAACTGGAAGCATTTCCCCTCAGAGCAGGTACTAGACAAGGCTGCCCACTATCATCATTATTATTCAAAATAGTGTTAGAAGTTCTTAACGGCAGAGCCAAGATGACGACTTGGAGGCAGCTGCTGGTATAAGCTACAACAACAACTGCTGGAAAGGGTAGGATACCTGGCCAACAGGAGGACGGTGAATAGGGGGTCCTAAGTGTGACACCAAGGAAGTGACTACAGCTCAATTTGGGTTAGAAAACAGAGAAAAAAAAAGGGAAATTTTTTTATTATTTCTGAAGCACACCCCTCTCCCCCAAGCTTAAATAAAAGACCTTACTACACACCTTAAGGACTTGGAGGAAGAGGAACAAAGGAACCCTAAAGCAACCAGAAGGACAGAAATCACTAAAATTAGACCAGAAATGAACAACATTGAAAATAAGAGAACCATACAAAAGATCAATGAAGCCAAATGCTGGTTCTTTGAAAAATTAAACAATATTGACAAACCCCTAGCCAGACTCACTAAAAAAAAGGGGGGGAGAACACTCAAATTAATAAATTATAGAGGAGATATCACAACTGACACCACAGAAGTCCAGAAAATCATGTGAAACTTCCATGAAGAACTATATGCTACCAAGGTAGAAAATCTGGAAGAAATGGAAGAATTCCTAGAAGCATATGCCCTTCCAAAACTGAACCAAGAAGAACTACAAAACCTAAATGCACCAATCACAGACAAAGAAATTGAAACCATTATTAAGAATCTCCCCAACAACAAAAGTCCTGGACCAGATGGCTTCACAAACAAATTCTACAAAACCTTCAGGAAACAGTTAATACCCATACTTCTAAAGCTTTTCCACAAGATCAAAGAAAAAGGAACACACCCTTCCACCTTCTATGAAGCCAACATCACCCTAATACCAAAAGCTGATAGGGACACAGCAAAAAAGGAAAACTACAGACCAATATCTCTGATGAACATAGATGCCAAAATATTAAACAAGATCTTAGCCAACCAGATACAGCAGTATATCAAAAAGATTGTTCATCATAACCAAGTGGGATTTATCCCAGAAATGCAAGGCTGGTTCAACATACATAAGTCAATCAATGTCATTCACCACATCAATAAAAGCAAACCCAAATCTATAAAATTATCTCAATAGATGCAGAGAAAGCCTTTGACAAAATCCAACACCCATTCATGCTCAAAACACTACAAAAAAATAGGAATAGAAAGGAAATGCAAGATAGTGGAATCCACATATAGCAAACCTACAGCCAACATCATACTCAATGGGCAGAAGCTGAAAGCATTCCCCCTCAGATCAGGGACTAGTCAGAGCTGTTCACTATCACCATTACTCTTCAACATAGTATTGGAAGTTCTTGCTATAGCAATCAGACAAGAGAATGAAATCAAAGGAATACAGACTGGAAGGGAACAAGTCAAGCTCTCACTATTTGCAGATGATATGATAGTATACATAGAAAAACCTAAAGAATTCAGCAGAAAACTAGTGGAAGTTATTAGGCAATATAGCAAGGTATCAGGCTACAAAAATCAATGTATAAAAATCAGTGACATTTCTCTACGCAAACACTAAATCTGAAGAAGAAGAAATCACACCCATTCACTGTTGCAGCAAAATCAATAAAAAAACCTAGGAATAAAGTTGACCAAAGAAGTGAAAGACTTGTATACTGAAAACTATGAGCCACTGTTCAAGGAAATAGAACTGATACCAAGAAATGAAAAGACATCCCATGCTCATGGATTGGAAAAATAAATATCATCAAAATGAATATTCTCTCCAGGGATATATACAAAGTTAATGTGATACCTATCAAAGTGCCACCAAGCTTCTTTAAGAGAATAGAACAAAAACTACAGTCATTTACCTGGAACCAGAAAACACCTAGAATTGCCAAAACCATCTTTATGAAAAGAAACAGGAATGGAGGCATCACACTCCCAGATCTCAAACTATATTATAAGGCCATCATCATCAAAGCAGCCTGATACTGGAACAAAAATAGGCACATAGACAAGGGAAACAGAATTGAAAGCCCAGAACTAAACCCCCACACCTATGGACACCTAATCTTTGATAAGGGGTCCCAAAGTATTAAATGGAGGAAGGAGGCACCATTCAATAAATGGTGCTGGGAAACATGGATTAAAACATGCAGAAGAATGAAACTGAATCACCTTATCTCACCAGAAACAAAAATCAACTCCAAATGGATCAAAGACCTGGATGTTAGACCAGAAACTATCAAATACTTAGAGCAAAACATTGGTGGAATACTTTCCCACCAAAACCTCAAGGACATCTTTGATGAAACAAACCCAATTGCAAGGAAGACTAAAGCAGAAACAAACCAATGGGACTACATCAAATTGAAAAGCTTCTGCACAGCCAAAGAAACTATCACACGAACAAAGAGACCCCTCACAGAATGGCAGATCTTCACATGCCATACATCAGACAAGAGACTAATCACCAAAATATACAAAGAGCTCAGCAAACTTAGCAACAAAAAAGCAAATGACCCCATCCAAAAATGGGCAGAGGATATGAATGAAACATTCACTTCAGAGGAGATCCAAAAGGCTAACTAACAATCATATGAAAAATTGCTCCAGGTCGCTGATTGTCAGAGAAATGCAAATTAAGACAACACTTAGATACCACCTCACTCCTGTGAGAATAACATACATCAAAAAGGACAGCAGCAACAAATGCTGGAGAGGCTGTGGGGACAGAGGAACCCTTCTGCACTGCTGGTGGGAATGTAAATTGGTCCAGCCTCTGTGGAGAGCAGTCTGGAAAATTCTCACAAGGCTACACATAGACCTTCCATATGACCCAGTAATTCCTCTCCTGGAGATATACTCCAAGGACTCCATAACACCCAACCTAAAGATATATGTACACCTATGTTCATAGCAGCACAATTCATAATAGCTAAAACCTGGAAGCAACCCAGGTGCCCAACAACAGATGAGTGGCTGAGAAAGCTGTGGTATATATACATAATGGAATACTATGCAGTTATTAAGAACAATGAACCCACCTTCTCTGACCCATCTTGGATAGAGCTAGAAGGAATTATGTTAAGTGAGCTAAGTCAGAAAGATAAGGATGAGTATGGGATGATCCCACTTATCAACAGAAGTTGAGAAAGTGAGGGTTGTATTGTTATATGTAAAACTGGGAAATGTTATGCATGTACAAACTATTATATTTACTGTCGAATGTAAAACATTAATTCCCCAATAAAGAAATTTAAAAAATAAAAAAAAAAAAAACATGCTCTCAGAGAGCATGCACTACACACACACACATACACACACACACACAAGGTTTTTCAGCCAATCTCGGATGGACCTTGAAAAATTCATTTTAAGTGAAATAAGTCAGAAACAGAAGGATGAATATGGGATGATCTCACTCTCAGGCAGAAGTTGAAAAACAAGATCAGAAGAGGAAACACAAGTAGAACCTGAACTGGAATTGGTGTATTGCACCAAATTAAAAGATTCTGGGATGGGTTGAGGGGAGAATATAGGTCCAAAAAGGATGACAGAGGACCTAGTGGGGTTGTATTGTTATGTGGGAAACTGGGAAATGTTATTCATGTACAAACTTGTATTTACTGTCAAATGTAAAACATCAATTCTCCAATAAAGAAATTAAGAAAAAAAAACTATTGTACTTACTGATGAATGTAAAACATTAATCCCCAATAAAGGGAAAAAATGAATTAAAAAAACAGACTTCCTGGTGGGGGGAAGGGGATTGGGCAGTGGTGCATTTATGAAATGCACATGCTACTATGTGCCAGGAACCTGGTTCAAGTCACCAATATCCACATGTAGAAGGGAGTTTATCAAGTGAGCAGGCATATTTCTCTCTTCCTCTCTGTTTTTCTATAATAGTCTTGGGGAAAAAAAAAAAAAAGCAGGTGCCTGACCATGGTTTTATAATGCAGGCGCCAAGCCCCAGTGATAACCCTTATAAGAAAAATAAATAAACAAATAGATAAATAAATAACTTCCACTTCTTGATAAAAAGGAATGGATATATCTTCCCACATTTCTCCTAACTATACTGAAGTACCTGACATAAATCCTTATAAATTTGTAATGTAAATGGAGAAATCTGGCAATGTATAGAAACATATGCACAAAAGCACTGCAGATAACTCAAGTAACAGTTTTTCAAGTAACAGACAAAAAAGAAAAAGGAAATGAATAAACAAAAAGAGAATGATGGAAAGTCAGGCGGTAGCGCAGCAGGTTAAGCACACGTGGCGCAAAGCACAAGGACCAGCGTAAGGATCCCGGTTTGAGCCCCAGGCTCCCCACCTACAGGGGAGTCACTTCACAAGTGGTGAAGCAGGTCTGCAAGTGTCTATCTTTCTCACCCCTCTCTGTCTTCCCCTCCTCTCTCCATTTTTCTCTGTCCTATCCAACAATGATGACAACAATAATAACTACAATAATAAAACAAGAAGGGCAACAAAAGGGAATAAATTTTTTTTTAAAAAAAATACTACTATAAAAAGAGAATGGAGAAAAATAACCATGGGGGGGTGTTGTAACAAACCAGGTCAAGTACATATAGTATCAAGGGCAAGGACCTGCACAAGGATCCTGGTTAGAGCCTCTACTCCCCACATTCAGGGGTGTCGCTTCACAAGTGGAAATGCAGGTCTAGAGAAGTCTCTCTTTCTCTGTCTACCCTCCCCTCTCAATTTCTCTCTGTCCTCTCCAAAACAATCAAAAAAGTGACTATGAAAATAGTGGATTAGTTGTGCAGGCATCGAGCCCAATGATAACCCTGAAGAGAAAAAAAAAAAAAAACATTTAAATGCCACTTTTAAGTACTTTTAAATCCTAATATATTTTTAAAAAACTACATTAATTCTAGATGGTTTAATTTTGCCAATTTAAAATCAGAAACCGCATAGATTTTTTTTTGATGATCCAACTGCATGATACTTAAGAAGTTTAACTTTAAATATAGCAATATATGCAGATTACAAGTAAAGAGATGAAGATGTATCATGCAAGGATGAATCAAATGAAGATAGGACTATCTGACAACTTGACATCAGAGCAAGTTAAATTACAAGAGCTAAAAAGTAATGCTATAAAATGGCAAAATGGGTTATCCACAAAGAAGACACAACAGTCCTATAAATGTGTGATTCTAAAACATTGAACCAATAAAATACGGAAGATAAAAGCTGGCAGAGACATCATAAGCTCTCTTGTGGGCCTCTCTAGGACCTTGCCCTCACCGTGGAATGGCAATGGTAAAAACTGTCCCACTCTCTGAAGAGAAGCAGGGTCAACCTACTCTGTCACTAGAGAAAGACCAGTCCTGAATTGAGTGCAGCCTAGAACGTTCCCAGCTGTGACCATGGACTGTAAGCTCAGACTGACAGGGATACATAAATGAAGTTAACAGTTAATGGTATTTATTTACTGTCTTCATGTTTGGGAGCTACTCTCTGTCCTAATCCATCTTTCTAGTCTTATTCTCAACTCTGACACCATCTTCCTAGGCAACACTTTTAATCTATCTGCGTGTTAGCTATCAAGCTCAGGCAAAAATGACTAAAGTCATGGGCACCATGGAACATACCTCAAATAGACTTCCTAGCTTCTTCCTACCAAAAGACCCTTAATTTCATCTGCCCTATACCTACCTTTGGGTTCCTGTATGTTAAATAATTTGTTTTGCTTTATATCTTACTGCCTTTCAGTCACCAAGTTGCAGACATTCATATGATTCCATCTTGATCTCTCTGGGCAGACAACCTCACCAATGTGTCCTAAAGCCCTACCCTACTAGGAAAAGACAGAAACAAGTTTGGGGTATGGATCCACCTGCCAACATTCATGTCCAGCAGAGAAGCAATTGCAGAAGCCAGACCTTCCACCTTCTGGACCTCATAACTAATTTTGGTCCATGCTCCCAGAGGGATAAAGAATAGGGAACGTTCCAATAGAGGGAAGGGGACATGGAATTCTGGTGAAGGGTACTGTATGAACTATTCCCGTTATCTAACAATTTTGTTAATAATTATTAGGTCACTATTTTTAAAAATCTGACAGAGAAAAACAGATACATTTGCAATTATATTTGGAGATGTCAATACTCTCTGTTAATACTGATATAACCCAACTCTGAGAATCAGTCAGGATAAGGAATAACTCAGTAACTCTCAGCCACCAGGATCTGGTGAACCTGTACGGACCCACCACCAAAGCGGAACAAAACATGTTTTCAAGTTCCCAGAGTGAGTATCAAGGAAGAGTATGTCCTGGGTCCCGACTCAAACCTCAGAAAATGAAAGAGAGCTGAAATCAGACAGCATCACTGACCACAGTGAAATCAATCTTATGTAACAGTAAACTCTCCGAATAATTAAAAATTAAGCATTTGAAGACTGGAGGTTACAATATCCTATTGTTCAACAACAAAAGAAAGAAAGGTGTAACTAGAACAAAGCATACCAGGCCTTATATGTTGAAAATGATGCAAAGCTGATGAAGATATCAGCTAGACCCAAATATCTATGACCACAAACTTACCAGAAGATCTAAAATATCTAAAAAAAAAAATTTTTTTTTTAATTCATGACTGTACCAAATGGTGGTGCAAACGCAGACACTGCATCACACAGTCACCACTGACAGGGATGGCGAGGTTATAAAATGCTGCAGTCTCTCTGGAAAATTACTTGGCGGTTTCCTTAAAATTTAAATATGAAAGGCTCGTACAATCCATCAAATGCCCTCTTGGACATTTAGCCCGTGTAATGCAAACTCGTACACACAGAAAACAAACCTGGACTCAAGTGTTAACAGCAGCTTTGAGCTGTTAGGAATATAACCCGTATGTCCTTCCGCACAGGGATAAATAGTAACACTACTTGCAAACAAAAAGACTACTGAGACACACCACAGTTTAGATAAATAGCCAGAAGAGTCCATTCAGGGCCTGGAGTCAGGCTCAAAGAACTGCATGCTAAATAGCTTTATCTAGACACCGCTCTGGTTGTTACTGATTTAACACTGGTTTTTAAATGTTACAAGACTTTAGAAATACAGTTAGACTCCTACATGTGTTTGTACACAGCTCACCACACTCACCTGCTGTTCCAGTGCCGTCACACCACAGAGATGCCTCTACCAAGCCCCTGACTCTTCCTCCCCATTTCTTCTGATAGACATTAACATTTTTGTAGCGTCTAAAAGTCAGCTTGGTTACTATGAATATTACATTGGATTTATAAAAATTATATTTTATAACATATAACATGTTAATAATATATATTAATAGTATATTCTGTTTTACTGTTGACTATAAACCATTAATTCTCCGATAAAGAAAAAAATTAAAAATTAAATTAAAAAGGAAAAAAATATATAGATATTTTAACATTTTATTTATTTATTTATTTATTTGAGAGAGAACCAGAGCATCACTCTGGTACATGTGATACTGGGGATTAAACTCAAGACCTCATGCTTTTTTTTTCTTACATCTTTATTTATTTGATAGAGACAGCCAGAAATTGAGAGGGAAGGGGGTGATAGAGAAGGAGAGAGACAGAGGGACACCTGCAGCACTGCTTCACCACTTGTGAAGCTTTCTCCCTGCAGGTGGGAACCAGGGACTCAAACCTGGGTCCTTGCACACTATAACATGTACGCTCAACCATGTGCGCCACCACCCAGCCCCAAATATATATATTTTATAACATATAAATATATGTGTGAGTAACATATGAATAGTATATTATTATATACTGTGGTGTGTTGTATATACTATTTATAGTAGTGAAAAATATAGCATATGGCATAATATGTTATACAACAGATTTTGTTATATTATGTGTTACATAATATTTAAATAATAGTATAGGTAATAGTATATAACATTAATACATAATATATAAATATAGTACTCATGGTATTATGTAGTTATATAATATGAAATTATAATCATATATTGTATAACGATTATATAATAGTTAACAAACTCCAATCAGACAAGCTAATATTTTTTTCACTGGTCTGCATTCCACACATAAGTGCAAGCACCCAGTAGTTGTCCTCCACTCTCTGACTCACTTCACTTAGCAGTATCACCTCCAGTTCCAGCCCTTTGGATTCATGTCAGTGTCCTGTGTGAGATCACTGCTGCAGCTTCACTGGATTCCTCACTGGGGCAACCTGGGCCAAAAGTACATTGGGCCTCTCTGCACTGCTTCTTACAATATGAAAATCTTGGGACACACAGTCTGAAAACAATATGAAAACCCTGGGACACATGTTCTCAGGATAAAATTGCAGTTACATCAGCGTGGCAGGCTTCATAAAAGAACATGAATACATGGTCAGGCAGTGGGACACCCAGTTGAGTACACATGTTACCATGTTCAAGGAACTAGGTTCAAGTCCTGATTTCCACCTGTGGGGTGGCAGGGGGTTCATAAGCAGTGAAGCAGTGCTGCAAGTGCCTCTCTCTATTTTTCTTCCTCTCTATCTCCACCTTCCCTCTTAATTTCTGTCTCTATGAAAAAAAAGAGAAAGAGAAAGATTTTTTAAAAAAGAGAAAGAGCACATGAATACAATATGATAATAGCAAAGGTGTTTTTGTTCTTTTTAAAAAATACATATTTATTTATTTTATTCTTTATTTTCTATTGGGAGGTTAATGGTTTATAGGACAGTTGTTGTGTGGATATAATTTCTCATCTCACCAGGACAGGTGTCTGAAAAATACTCTCACACCCAAATTAAGTCTGTCAACATGCACCAGGACCTGAAAGGCTCTCCAACCTTCTCTCTGCCCTCTTTCCCCAAAGTTTATTATTATCTTTATTTATTTACTTATTGAATAGAGACAGCCAGAAATTGAGAGATAGTGGGGAGACAGAGAGGGAGAGAGGCAGAAAGACACCTGCAGCACTGCTTCACCAATCATAAATCTTGCAGGTGGAGATTGGGGGCTTGAACCCCAGGTCCGTGTGCATTGTAACCTGTTCACTCATCCAGGTGCACCACCACCCAGCCTCTTTCCCCAGAGTTCTTTAGCAAAACATGGACTGGTGGTGTATAGCAAGGGCATGTCTTTCTGGAAGAGCTATTCCTAAGTGCTTTTTTGTCTCAGAAATTCACCCACTAGCCCCACCGGGTGGCTTGCAGGAGCACAGGATGAAGGGCTGAGTGGCATGGGAAGTCCCTGAGCCAGCCTGAGCCTGTGCTGCCAAAGCTGAGCTGCCAGAGGAGGAGGGGCCCTTCAGAAGCACAGGCCTTGCCTACTGTCGCCACTCAGGACATGGAACAGCAGTGCCAACCCTCCCAGTGCCCCATTCTGATAAAATGATGACACAGGAACCAAGAGAGGACTTCCAGGGGAGACTTCTGCTGTGAGGAACCAGCCTCTGTGGTGAGCCTGGTGGTGCATTTAATACATATGTATGTATATTGGGGCCGAGTGGTGGTGCACCTGGTTGAGTGCACATATTACAACGCTCAAGGACCTGGGTTTGAGCCCCCAGTCCCCACCTGCAGGGGGAAAACTTTGCGAGTGGTGAAGCAGGGCTGCAGGTGTCTCTCTGCCTCTCTCGCTCTCTATCACCTCCTTCCCTCTCGATTTCTAGCTGTCTCTATCCAGTAAATAAATAAAGATAATAAAAATATATATGTGTATGTATTTATTTCTGTTTATTTATGTATTTTAGATAGAGACAGAGAAATTGAGAGGGAGAGGGGAGACAGTGAAGGACAGAGAGAGAGGTCTGCAGACCTGCTTCACCACTCTGAAACTTCCCTCCTGCAGGTGGGGACTAGGGGCTTGAACCCAGATCCTTGTGCACTATCACATGTGCACTCAGCCAAAGGACTACGTAGTTCATTTTTCATGGAAGGGAACTTTCAAAGGGTACACTCAGTGTGCCCAGATGGGAGGGTGCAGCAGGAGATGAGCAGTGAAGGTGGGAAGGCCAAGTTTTGTCTCCTGCACAAGACTGGCCTGGGACCTGGGATCACAGCGCCTCTGAGAATTCCTTTCAGAGTGTGCACTGCCACCAACACAGTGCAATCCGATTACTGTCAAGTGCTGTCACCTGTCAAAATCCATTCATCCCTGCATTGGAAGAGTGGCCACGGCCCATATTTGCCTCATTCTCTGGGTGAAGACCTGTGGTGGAGCTGAGCTTCATTCCAATGCCAATACTGCCCTCTTGTGGCCGAAATGGGGATCCAGCTTGCCAGAGGTGTACTGGCCACTGGGCAGTTTCCCTGAATTTCAGACAGGAACTTCACAGAAGATCTGAATTGCTTCTCACCAAAACGACTCCATCCCATGGACTCGGGGGCAGAAATACAAAAGCAACAGCATCAGCTACTAGGACTTCAGGCCTCACTCTGAGTCAGATACAAATTATGGTTACAAAAGTATTCTAAAAGATTTATGTTAGGATTCCTTTCAAGCATGAGTTTGGGCCAGGGTGCTAAGTTAGTGTTAGAACATAGGACTTGCCTACCTGAGACCAAGAGGTCCCAGGTTCAACCCCTGTGCCAGAGATGAGGGGTGTTCTTCCCTCTCCCTCTTTTACAAAAAACAATAATGAATAAATCTGTAAAAATCATCTTTGTTGGGCAGTGGAGCTAGCATAATGATGATGCAAAAAGACTTTAATGCCTGAGGCACTAAAAGTGCCAGGTTCAGTCCCCAGCACCATAAAACATAGCTGAGAAGTACTCTGGTAAAAATAGATAAATAAATGTGTGGGGGGGCTGCCCAGGAGAGAGATAGCACAGTAGATAAAGTTTTAGACTGCCAATAATGAGGTTCTGAGTTCAATCCCAGGCATTGTCATGTGCCACAATGATGCTGTTTCTTTCTCTCTTTCTCTCCTTCTCCCTCTCTCTCTCTCTCTTTCAATGATAAATAAAAAGATTTTTTAAATAAAGTATTTGAGGCCAAAAGAAATATCTCAAGTGGCAGAACATAGGACCATCAAGCATGAAATTCCCAGTTTAGTTTCCAGCACCATGTGTTAGAGTGGTCCTCTGGTTCTATCTATTTGTCAGTCTATCTATCTGTGTGTACATCTCTCTCTTTCTCTATACCTCACTCTCCGAAAAAGTCTTTAAAATGTGAAGAGGATAAATTAAAAACAGACAAATAAGTAACATCTTTGCACACTAACAGCCCTGGAAACGTGGACTGCCTTTGATTCATCTGGAAGATGTGTGAGGCAATGAAGAGCAGTTTGTCTAGCACGTGTATTGGGATCGCTCTGTCTGTGTGTGCAACTGAACTGGCTTCATTGCTGTGTCTGGGGGATGCTTCTATGCTGGGAAATTATGCCGATGCAGTCACATCTGCCATGTTTTCCCCTCAGGCTACTAGTTCCCGTGAGAGTTGGGACATTCTCGGAGTGCCTGTTCAGCCATGTTATGCTCTCAGGACATTGTCTATATCCCTGCGATATCTGGAGTGCTTTGGTCACTCCTCCCCCCTCCCATTCTCACGAGAGTTATTATCCTATCCTGGAGTGCTATGGTTACTCCTCCCCCTTCCCATTCTCGAGAAAGCTACTCCTATAAAAGCCTTTCTTCTTCCGCACCTCACTCTCTTGCCAGTGCTTCACTCCGGTGTTCAGACGCAGGAAAGGTTACTGAATGAGGCAGCAATTTTCGCTACCTCCACGTGACCCAACCTGCCTCTCTAGCACCCAATTCTGAGGTGCCAGTGCAAATAAAGATTTGTGTTTCCTCTTCGCTCCAGACCCCCTCTCTCTTCTCCGCGGCCCACGCACAACAACATCTGGCTCAACAACATCTGGTGCCCGACGTGTCCCGCACTCACGCCCAGCCTGAGGTCCAGAAAAGCCGCCCAGACACAGGTAAGTGGCAGCCGCCTGACTCTGTGGCCCTGCGTTTCCCCACCATGGGATTTTTTCCGTTTTATGAGGAGGTGTCCCAGACATTATATCCTTCTCTTCTGGAACAGGCTCTCGATCTCAGAGATCCTTTAATTTTCGCTACACCGTGGGTTCTCATAATTATATTTGCTATTTACAAGATATGTACAAGGTGTTCTGCCAAAAGGTTAAGTGACCTTGAGGCTGAGATACAAGAGTTAAGAGATATGTGCTTACAACCTAAACGCCCTAAGCGATTTGCAGTCAGTACCCAAACTTCTGTCCCTGCAGACACGTGTTCAGTTCCTTCTGCGGCTTCCATGACCCCTTCACCCACTGTCCCTGCAGACACGTGTTTGGCTCCTTCTGCAGACACGTGTTCTGTTCCTTCTGTGGCAGACACATGTTCAGTTCCTTCTGCTTCTCTGGCCCCGCCCCCTGCTTCCCCTGAGGCTTCAGGTTCTTTAGCCCCTCCTCCTACAGCCCCGGTTTTGGCTTTCCCTGAGGCTTCTGCTTCTCTGACCCCATCCGCTGCTGATACGTCATCATTAAGAGACCTAGTGGCTGAGGTACAGGAGTTAAAGGCAGCATTTAAGGACTTTAAACCATGTGCAGTCCACCCCGAGAGCTCAGTCCCCGTAGATAAGTGTTCAGTTTCCCCTGTAGCCACTACGGCAGCTTCCACTTCTGTAATTCTTTCCCCCATGTCATCAGACCAAATCCACACCTTTCCGGTAAACGTGGTCCCTTCTAAACAAAACCCTCAGCCGTGGCAGCCATACTCCTCTAAAAATCTCAGAGCACTCAGGCAAGCGGTCAGGGAGGACAAAATGCATACTCCATGGACCAAGTCCGTTTTAAGGAATTTTTACCACCATCTTAACACACCCCAAGATTGGAAAGATCTGGCTCGTGCTGCACTCCCAGACCCCCTCTACCTACAGTGGAAGGCATGCTTCCACAATGAGTGCTCTAGACAGTCGCAGGAAAATAGTAACAAACAGGTAGAATGGGATTCTGATGCTTTGTTTGGAGAAGGAGGTTATGAATCTGGAGCTCAGCAGGCAGAAGCCAGGTTTCCAACCAGTTATTTTGAACAGGTACGCATCTGCGCAACACAAGCATGGGAAAGGGTGACCCCACCCGATGTAGATTCATCAGTTCCCATTAACTCTCTTCGCCAAGGCACTGATGAATCATTAGCGAGCTTCACCTCAAGGGTGAAGACAAGTTTAGAGAGAAAGGTTTATAATCCTGACGTCCGCTCACTACTCCTGCGCTCTATTATCTGGGAAGGCATGATACCACAATTCCATCAGGCATGCCTTAATCTTAAATACCTACACCCAGATAATTGGATTTTAGCGACACAGGAACTTACATCAGGCAATTATGGGGCATCCGCTACGACACAGGTTTATGCAGTTACCCCACGTAATCAAAACGGGGCCTGCTTTCAATGCGGTCACCAAGGACATTGGCGTAACCAATGTCCTGATAAGCTGAAACCATGCCTCCAGTCAGGGAAACCCCGCCTCCAGTTTGAGCAACCATGCCTCCAATCAGAGCAACCCCGCTTTCAGTCAGGGAGCCAGAGGCCACATACTGTTTGTCCAAGATGTCATAAAGGGTTTCACTGGAAGAGAGATTGTTGGTCCAAATTTCATAAAGATGGCACACCCCTGAATGGTACAAATTCGGGGCCTGAGATTTTGTGGACCACTCCTGTTTTAGAATGAGGTCACCCTTCTATGACAGTAAAGATTGGCAATATTCCTTTTAAATTTTTGATTGACACGGGGGCAGCAAAGACGATTTTAAGGCAAGAAGAGGTTCCCCAAGATTGGGAACTCATCCCTGGACCCAGTTTACATGGAGTAGGAGGGGTGACCCAATCATTTCGCACACGAGATTCGCTCATGTGGGAAGACCCAGAAGGTTCTACCGGACACTTCCGCCCTTTGGTAGCTAATATTAGCACCAACCTATTGGGCAGGGATATTCTGGAATGTCTTGATGTTAGGATATCCACAGATGCCTCTGCAGAGCGTAACACTCGTTTCTGCGAGACCAAGTCTAATTAGCACCCCCAATACTAAATGCCACTGTTCGTAGCCAAACACCCCGCTTAAGCTGGCTTTCTAATGAGCCTGTCTGGGTGGAACGGTGGCCTTTACCTAGGGATAAGCTAGAAATTTTAAAAGAGCTCGTCCGAGAGCAGTTGTCCTTGGGACACATTCGTCATTCTCGAAGCCCCTGGAATACTCCTGTCTTTGTGATTAAAAAGCGCTCGGGAAAATGGCGCCTCCTCTAAGATCTCCGTGCAGTTAATAAAACGATGCAGGTCTGGGGCTCCCCCCAAAGGGGTTTGCCTCTTGCTTCTGCAATTCCCACAGGAATTCCAATCATAGCTATTGATATACAAGATTGTTTTTTCTCTATTCCCTTGCATCCGCAAGATTGTAAACGTTTTGCCTTCTCTGTTCCTTCTATTAATAACGCCAGCCCTGCTGACAGATTTGAATGGGTGGTGCTGCCCCAGGGTATGGCCAATAGTCCTACTATTTGTCAGGAGGCTGTTAAATCTGCCCTTGTCCCATATATTCATAAGGGCCTTAAAGTTTTTCATTATACAGATGATATTTTAATATGGGGAAAATCAGATACAGATCTCTATGCCTTACGTGATTTTCTCATTCCTGCATTAAAGAAAAGCGGCCTTAATGTAGCCCCTGAGAAGATACAGCTAATCCCTCCAATATCTTTCTTAGGTTCAGAGATTTCTTTAACACAAATTCGTCCCTTAAAACCTAATGTCACCTTTCCTTCTAACCTTACTCTTGCTTCTTTACAAAGTTTTCTAGGAAATTTAAATTGGCTTAGGCAGTATCTCTATCTGCCTACAAGCTGCCTCCAACCACTGTTTGACCTGTTAAAAGGAAACAAACAGCCCTCCTCAAAACGTAAGTTAACTCCCGAGGCCTCCTCGGCACTGGAAAGGGTTAACAAGGCCCTCCAGGACATGTATCTTGTTCGATTCTCTCCCTTCTCTCCGGTAAACCTTCTAATCTTCAACTCCACCCCCACAGTAGTAGGGGCATTGTGGCAAGACCATGGGGTTCTTGAGTGGCTTCACAAGCCAGTAGGAGGAACTCCAAGACTCCTCACTGAGATAGACGCGTTAGCATTCATGCTTCTGTCTGGTATTTGCATCAAAGTCACCACAATGCAGGAAGTTTTCTCTCTTCCTCTGTGCTTTGGGGACCAGGCCCTCAGGCTTTCAAAGCATGCACTCTACCATTAAGTCACTTCCCTGGCTGCTGTTTTAGTGTCATGGTGTCTAGCCAGACACCAGGCTCTTTTCAACCTCATTCATACCCCAGTGTCTCCTCCTCAACTCCTGACAAACCAGCCTCCCATGCCCATATGATGCTGCCCTCCGTCTCTCACCTCTCTTGCCCTGACTTTTGCACAACTTCTGTCTGCTGCCCTCAGCACTGCCAACACACCCCTAGCACATCCTTCCCTCCACTCTCTAGTAGTGGTATCACATAAGAATGCCACAGCACCAGAGGAAACTCCAGAGCCATGATATCTCTCCCTCTCCCTCTGCCTTTTTCTCTGTGTCCTTCCATTTGAACAAAAAAAAAAAAATGGCCCCAGAGCAGTGAAAGCACAAATGCCTCAACTGGACGAGGGCACATCTCTGAAGGGCCTGCGGCTGCCCCAGAAAGCCCAGCACTGGGAGGGTTTTCTTCAGTAATATTTAAGTCATTGTAAAACCCAAATTTTAGACAGGCCCTGAAGGGCCATAACTGAGCAATAGAATCCTGAAGTTACTTCTTTGATGTTTGGCATTGGTGTTAGTTCAGCTGATCTCCATCACCCATCTAGACTTGAATAATGCATGGGATAAATCTCTGTAACTTAGGAAACAAATGTTGGAAGAAAAAAAAGGTGGGTGGGTACTAAGGACCAGAAGACAGCTCACAATGTCTAGTTTTTCCACCACTCCTACCACTAAAATTCTGTATCCCCATCACCCAAAGATAACCACCAGTTCTCACAAATTTTAGAAGCAGTTTGCTTGCTTCTGGATTTTTGTTTGTTTGGCAAATTTATATAAATCAGATCTCCAGATTCCACATGAGTGAAACCATCTTGTCTTTCGTCTCTTATTTCGCTAAGGATAATCACCATGGCTCCATCTATTTTGTCCCAAAGGACATAATGTCATCTTTTTTATTTCAGAGTAGTATTCCATGGAAAATATGTCCCATAACTTCTTTAGCCAGTCATCCGACGACGCAGCAATGAACATAGGGGTATGTATGTCCCTTCTAATTAGTGTTTGAGTGCTTCCCCCCACTATTTGAAAGTGTAGCGTTCATAGAAAAATCTCTTGTAAGACAAAATGGCATAAAGACACCGCTAGAAATTCACGTTAGGTGAAACCAGAAGGAAGGATAATTACCAGATGACCTCGCTCACAGGTGGGACCTCAGAAAAAAAAAAAAAAAAGGCAAAGAAAAACACAGAGTGAAAGTTGAATGGGATGTGGTTTATCATAGCAGATCCTGAGACCCAGCAGAGGTAGAGGGTTATTAGTGGGGAACATGGTACCCAACGCCATAGAGTGAAAAAGGGTAGTTGTTTGCTGGAGGGTGAGGAGTGCTCATATCTGTCTTCGGAGGATGAAGAATCATCCCCTGTGACAATAAAAATCCTATCAATCATCATTTCCTTAACAAGGAGTTGTTTTTTTTTTTAAGGACACAACTATCATTTGTCTATATGGAGAAATTTCTGAGCATTTGAAGAACACCACCCTCCTTCCCAAAAAGAAATAAACAACCTACCAAATCATACCAAATAGCACATACAGCCTGGAGCCACAGTAAGACAATGGGAACAAAAATGCTATGAAGCACAGCCCCTGGCGAAAGGATGTGGGGCGGAGCTGGCTGGAACCACCCTTACTCTGGCAGAATTCATCACCAGGAGGACTTAGCTGATGTGTGCATCTGGATCAGCCCCAGGACCGGCTAGGGAGTCCTAGCAAAGTCAGCAGTAACTAGTGACAATGAATCTGATGGTGACTGTGGCACGTAGAGTTACATGGCAGTACTCCACTATGAGTCTGTTTTTCTGTTGTGATGCTCAGTGTTTTCTCAGTGACACAGGTGGGATGGCAGAAGGTAGAGAGGCCAGGTGCCTTCCTCTGGCCTCCAGCCTCATTCACTCACGGAGTTTGAAAGAAAACCACTAGCCTTTCATGTTCTACACCACAACAGAAAGAATACTCCCCTTGCCCTCACCCCCCAGTCCCTGTTGAGTTAAGGGGTTTTGGCTAGTTTGACCCTACAAAGTGAGAGCTTCATTCCTGTGAGAAGTAAAAAAAAGTCAACTCCCCTTGGGAACATGCCACACCCTGGAAAGTCTTGTTTGTGTGACACAAATGCAGTCTCTCTTGTCGTACTCTCCACTTCTATGGGTCTGGTATTCTCTGCAAAGCCCTGTCTCTTAATAATGGAAACTTGATTTCCTGTGGGGAAGATGCAGGAAGCTGGTGTAGCCATAGACATGGGCAGAGCCTTCAACCTCCCAGCACCACACCCAGAGCCTGGGAAAGCAGGACTTTGATTGGGATTTGAAAAGGCTCTAGAAAGTTCTTGTGGGACTTTGGGTTCAGCAACCCTGTGAAGGACAAACTCAGACTGATGCATAGGAGGTGATATTTCTCCTCACAATTTAATGAATCCATTTTTGAACATGGCCTCTCTGTCCTTTCTTTGCCTTTATTTCTCACTCACCAATCCTCTGATGACCTTCTGGAACTGTCCATAATTCAGCTTTCTCCTTGTCCAGTTTTATTCTCCATGGAAGCATAAATCACAGCTGATTACAGTCAGACTTGTCACTCTGAGAGCATCTATTGCATTCCAGGGTCACAATCTCAAAGACTTTTAGTCCATGCTCCTTTCTGTAAATCTTTTTTTTTTTAATTGCCACCAGGGTTGTTGTAGGGGCTTGGTGCTGGCTCTACAAGAAACCACTGCTCCCAGCAACCATTTTTTTGGTTTTTTTAAATTATTATTATTATTAGCTATAGAAAGAGAGAAATTGATAATGGAGGGGGAGAAAGAAAGGGGAAGATGCAGAGAGAAACACCTGCAGCTCTGCTTCATCACTCATGAAGCTTTCCCCCTGCAGGTAGGCTTTTTTATTTTTAATTGGATAGGACAGAGAGAAATTGAGAAAGGAGGGGAGATAAAAAGAGGGTGAGAAAGAGAGAGAAAGATAGATACCTGCAGCCCTACTTCACCACTAGTGAAACATTCCTCTTACAGGCAGGAAGAGGAGACTCGATTGGAGGACCCAAATCCAATCTCCCCAATTCTAGAAGCCCCACTCCAGATGCCTGCACTGCCCCACCTCCTCAGAGTCTAGGCGTCTAGAATGTTTTTTTTTCTTCCTTTCTGCTCCCCACCCCCAAAGAATCATCAGCTTCTATGTAGATCCATAGGTGGAAACAAAATAAGGGACACAAATCCCCAGCTCCCTACTCCCCAGTAACTTCAGGCTCCAAATACAAATGTCCACTTCAGAGGGAGGTAGAGGCAGGGCCACCTCTAGCTGCCTGATGAGCCTGCCTGGGGACAGGAGGGGCATGGGAAACAGGCCTATGCAGTGAAATGGGCTCCGCTAAAGGCCCAGCCTCTGCACTGACAAGATCAGCACTCTTGGGAAAGGTACTTGAAGGGACAAGGACAGCAGTGTGAGGTCATAGCACTGGAAGGGTCACAAGGGAGGCTTGAGGACACCAAGGCTGAGGGAGATTGTCACCAGGAGAGGGCAGCTTTTTGTTGTTGTTATCGTTTGTTTTTATTTTTAACACCATCACTTTTTTGATGTTATCTGCATAAAATTGAACTAGTTACCCAGGACTCCAAGCAATGAGTTCACATAATGTATGCACTAGAGCTCACAAGTAACAATACAAAGTGAACTGAACTGTAGACATCAGAGGTTGATACCGAAAATCATTTTTAAGAAAATACACAAGTTTGAAATACATTAAAAATAGAATAGAGGGGCTGGGCCGGGTGGTGGCACACCTGGTTGAGGCCACATGATGCAATGTGCAAGGACCTGGGTTCAAGGCTCCAGTCCACTCCTACCAGGGGACAGCTTTGCAAGTGGTAAAGCAGGGCTGTAGGTGTCTCTCTCTCTCTCCCTATCACCCCCCTTCTCTCTTGATTTCTGGCTGCCTCCATCCAATAAATAAAGAAAAAATAATTTTAAAAAATTTAAAAAGAGAATAGAGAGGCTAGGTGGTGGGACACCCAGCTGAGCACACACACACCACCACACGCAGGGATCCAGGCTCAAGCTCCCAGTCCCCACCAGCAGGGGGAAGCTTCTGAAGAGGTGAAGCAGTGCTGCAGGTGTGTGTGTGTGTCTCTCTCTCCCTTTCTATCTCTTCTTCCCTACTCAGTTTTCTTCTTCCCTTTCCCCTCCTTCTTCTCCTCCCCCTCTCCCTCCCCCTTCTCCTTCTTTAGCTTCCATTAACTGGAAACCACACATGAAAGAATGACAGTAAAAGTTAACTCTAACAAGTTTTCTGTTCAGATGCTGCATAAATAACCCTCTCCAGTTCTTCCTAAGAAATGTGTGTCTTCTTAAATCACCATCATCTCCAAGTTTTCTGCAACCAAATGGCGATTCTCTAGTGCAGTACAAACACAGAGGGTCACATAAGACTCTGGGATTGACTTAAGTAAAAGAGAACCAGTGAGCAGTTTCCCACTCCCTTTACTTCCTTGGGAATAACTAGAAGCCTTCCTGTATGATTTATCCTTCCCTGGAGTTCAGCCTCTTATTATAGCTCTAGAAGCTACTGGATTTGTTTAAATGAAATGTTTAGAAAAAAAAAAAAAAAAGAAACAGCCAGAAGTTAGATATTGGAGCCCTTCAGGAAAAAAGAAGAAGAAAAAGAAGATACTCTAATAATGCCATCAGTTGCACAGAGGGCACAAAAATAAACCCATATGTCCAGTGACGTGTGCTCCTTTGAAAGAAAACTGAGTAGCAGAGCTGGTGGGGAAGTGGCTCTCCCTAATAGGAACTTGAATTTCATATGAACAGTCCAGACCCTGGAGAGCTGAGAGAGGGGGGAGAGAGAGAGAGAGAGAGAGAGATGAAGCGCAGAGATAATTACCCCTCATTTAGTGGACCATTATGCCAATTCTTCACCTTATCAAGAGCTGGGGTTGAGAGCCCATTAAATTCTCTCTGCTCCATGGAGACCTGCTTCCAGGTCTTCAAAACAGAGCCACAATCAGTCAAGAGAGTGAATTAAAGAGGCTCTTTCCACCTTCTCTAGGAACTGTGTACCAAGAAAACTACCTGGGGTGGGGGTGGGGAGCCTTGAAACATCAAAAAGAAACATCTAGATGTAAGGTTAACTCCTAAACTGCTGAAGAGAGGAAGAGTCCATTTACAAAAGAAAGGTTTTCTAGACTCCGCAGAGCAAGCCATTCTCTGAGCTGTAGGCTGGCCTCATCGCAGGGAAGCGGGGCAGACAAGGGGAGGATTTCACTCTGAGCCTGTGGCAGGATTCAGGCACATCTAGGGACAAGATTCAAGGAGGACCCATCACCTCCCAAAACCTTTGCATGCAGTTGCGAAAGCTTCAGCATCTGGAAGCACAAACCAGCACTCTCCTTTCTTCAAAGTTTAAGTCAGATGTTGAAATGAGTCACCAACACCTGAGACTTCAATGTCGTTTAGAGGATATGAGTAATGCATAGCCACGTCCAAGACACTTCAGCACCCTCAAAGCAAACCTATACCCTGCAAAGTAGCCACACCTTCCCCTGCTCCCCAGGCCCCAGCACATACTAGTGTGTTTCCTGTATGTGATTCTGCCTTTCCTGAGCTTTTCACACCAACGTGACCGTTATGTCTGGCTTCTTTTGCTCTGGGCACCTTAATCAAGGTGTCTCCATGTGAGAATTTCTCCTGCTCTGTCCTGTTGAATCATGTCTCCTGTTGGGATGGATCTCAGTGCACTAGGCCACTTCAGCTGATGAGCCTCTGGGCTGTGCCCCCTCTGGCTGCTCTGAGTAGAGCTGCTGTGAACACGAACACCATCAGCTTCATCCAGGATTATCACTGGAGCTTGGTGCCTGCACAACAAATCCACCACTCCCAGTGTTTGTTTTTCTCCCCTTTCTCTCTCTTCCTTTCTTTCTCTCTCTCTCCTTCTTTCTTTCTTCTTTTCTCTCTTTCACTCTTTCTCTCCTTTTTTTAAAAAAATTTTTCCCTTTTGTTGCCCTTATTGTTTATCATTGTTGTTGTTATTGTTGTTGTTATTGCTGTCTTTGTTGTTGATAGGACAGAGAGAAATCAAGAGAGGAGGGGAAGACAGAGAGGAGGAAAGATAGACACCTGCAGACCTGCTTCACTGCCTGTGAAGCAATTCCCCTGCAGGTGGGGAGCCAGGGGGCTCGAACTGGGATCCTTACGCTGGTCCTTGCCCTTCGTGGCCACTTAACCCACTGGGCCACTGCCCAGCACCCGTTTCTCTCCTTAATGGATAGGACAGAGAGAAATTGAGAAGGAGAGAGAGAGAGAGAGCTTCAGACCTGCTTCAGCACTCGTGAAATTTTCCCCTGAAGGTGAGGAGCAGGTCTTGTACCCAGGTCCTTCTTAGACATGGTAACATGCACTCTATCCAGTGTGCCACAGCCCCAGGACCTCATTATTAGTATCGATATTTCATGACAGAAAACATCACAATCCTTGACAACTGGAGTGAAATGCTATATTTGATCCTTAAATAATAGCTGTCTAGGGGCAAGGAACAGTTTACCTGATAGGGCACATAGTTTATCATGTGTGTCCTTGGTTCAAGCACTGGCACATTGTGGAAGGTGCTAGGGTACCAGGAGAAGCTTTGTGGCTGCATCAGGCCCAGTGCTGCTAAATAAAGGCATGAAAAGGGGCCAGGGAGTGGCACACTAGATTGAACACACATATTTTCATGTGCAAGGACCCAGATTCAAGGCCCCAGTCCCCACCTAGTGGTGAAGCAGGTCTGCAGGTGTCTGTCTCCCTTTCAATCTCTCCCACCCTTCTCAATTTCTCTCTGTCTTATCAAATAAAAACACAAAGGAAAAAATGGCCCCTGGGTGTAGTGGATCTGTCATGCAGGCACTGAGCCTAAGCAATAACCCTGGTGGCAATTAAATAAATAAACAGAAAAAGAAATAAATAAAGTGGTAATGGTAACACATCCTTCCTATGGATCTGTCAGGATTATTGTCTAGACACAACAGATAAATTCTGAAGGCATCACTTCAGGCTGCCCAGAGCTCCCTTTCGAATGGTGTCCTCCCTTACCCAGGTTTATGCTGGTTTTAAATTGGCCGAGTCCCCATCACTGACTGAGCACCATCTTCACTGAGGAAGAGATCTGGCAGCAAGGTGTGGGCTTCTTCTATGTCTGCAGCAGAGGAGCTGGGGACCTGGCCCTTCCTCCTAGGAGGACTGTTGCCTGGCCTGGCAGGCCTGAGCACTCTCTGATCTTGGCCTCAGCACTATTTCTGGCATTTCCACCTGTGGGAAACCAGAGATGAATGGCTGCTTTTCCAGACTCTCTGAAAACTCAAAGAAGGTGAAGTATGGGAGGTGAGCTGGTCCTCCCAAGAGAGAGGCCCCAGTTGGGCTTCCTGAAGAAATGACTGGCTTGTCAAAGGCCCTCATTCCTGCCAGGCTGATCTGGAAAACTGACAACTGTGACCTCCAGGTGCTGTCTCATGGATGTAGGGACCCCCCAGGCACAGAGGCCTGTCCTCACAAAGAATGCCATACAGAGTGGGGGCAGCCCATGCCCTACTCCCTGGATGCCTGGTCTAGTCTTTTCAGGCTCTGCCTACAAAATGCCCTGGGCTCTGCACAGTGGACTGTGTGGGAAGAGGAAGAGCCCAGGGAAGGGATGAAGGGACACAGGGTGAGTAGTGCTGTAGCCTCTAGAGCACATACTTCATGGAAGTGCCCCTGTCTGAACAGGGGTGCACCGAGGACTGGTGGGAGAGAGGTTGTGAAAGGGGCCAGCACAGTCACAGAAGGTCAAGCTGTGTCACCATCAGCCCAGCTTCTGCAGGAAGGAGAGTGTTTTTGTGACCATTCACACTCCAGTCAGGCTGGAATCTGCTCACTAGGAGTGTATTGGGGGAATTATGGACTGAGTTTGTTTAAACAGATGTTTAAAGATTTGTCATACATAATCCCAACAAAGAATAAAAGAGAAAGCGTATTTTAAGCTTTATTCAGGAAAATTGAGAACAGTCACATGTTAAAGAGAAAGAGAGAGAGAGAGAGAGAGTTCAGGAAAATTGAGAACAGTCACATGTTAAAGAGAGAGAGAGAGAGAGAGAGAGAGCCACTCAGCCATAACTCACATGTTGGCAGACCTACCTAGGTACAGAGAAGGCCAGCTAAGCCCATAGGTCTAGCTTATAAACATCCAAGCCCCGCCTTCACCTCTTTCCTAGGCCACATCCACACCAGTTATCACTCCAGTTTACTGTGCAGCAATTTCCTTCCTCTGGGCAAACAGGTGTGCCTAGGGAACATGTGTTCTGGCATAGTGCAGCAATGTCTGTGTTCCCCCAGGTACTTTCTGTCATTTCTGACCTCAACAAGATCAACCTCCAGTCTCCCAGGGGAGTGAGTCTTTGGGGGGGGGGGGCATAGAAGTAAGAGATTGACCTGTCAATGCCCACGTTCAGTGGGGAAGCAATTAGAGAAGCCAGACCTTCCACCTTCTGCATCCCACAATGACCCTGGGTCCATACTCCCAGAGGGATAGAGAATGGGAAAGCTATCAGGGGAGGGAATGGGATAGAGTTCTGGTGGTGGGAATTGTGTGGAGTTATACCCCTCTTATCCTATTGTTTAGTCAACGTTTCCTTTTTATAAATAAAAAAAAATTTTTTTAAAGAAATGGAAGACAGGAAGACAGAGAAGTTAAAAGAGCAGTTGTGGTGGCCTCACCTCTGGGGGCTCATCAGAACTCTTGGACTTTGCCATATAGGCCTTCCCCTATGAGCTTCTCCTCTCTGCACAGAGGTTCCCCTTACTTTGGGTCTGACTTGATTAGGAGACCCCTCATCTGTGGGCTGGACAGGTCAGGCAGTGCTAAAACTACCCAGCAAGTCTTCCCAAAGCTCCATCCCTTTGACCCAACTCTGGTCACAAGTCAGCAGAGCTTGATCCTCTTTAATAGACACATGACACTGAGGAATTATTCTGATGCAGTCTCCGCCCCCAGGTTTTACCACGCCCTGCGAAATCCTAGCAGTGCCCCCTTCAACCAATCCTGGCCCCACACATCACCCCTGGTTGTCGCCCAATAAAAGCCCCCTCACCCCCCCCCCCTCGCTCTCTCTGGGCTCTCAGCTCCTCTCTCTCTCTCTCTCTCTCTCTCTCTCTCTCTCTCTCGGCTCCTTCGGCTCTCTCTCAGATCTCTCTCCCTTCTCTCACCCGTGGTCAGGTAGTGGGGATGGCCATTGTCGGCTGACTCCATGTGGCCTGAGCCACCCCCCCATCCTATAATAAAGATTTGTGTACCCCACTTGCTCTGGACTTCCTCTCTCTTCTCCGCGGTGCAGCCCGACACCTGACCACCACCACAACAACAGACACAGATAAAGCACCAGTGCAGGTATGTGGTGTTTAGCTACTGTGAGAGCTGCTGCATATGGTATTGAGGAGATGGCTCAGCAGGCAGAGTACAGGTCTTGCACTGCGAGGTCCTAGGCTTGATCTCAGCACTGTGTGTGTGTGTGTGTGTGTGTGTGTGTGTGTGTGTGTGTGTGTGTGTGTGTGTCTGTCTGTCTTTGTGGAACTCTGGTCTGCATCTGTCTCTCTCCTAAAATAAATTAATAAGTCTCTTAAAATTCACCTAACTGCAGTGTGAAAGGCAAAAACAGGCTATCTGGCATTGATGGGATAGGCCACTATGGCAGAGTGCCCTGTGGTCCCTCCCACACACACCTCCAATTCCCCCTGTCCGTTTTTGTGATTTGTAGTCTCTATGCAGGATCCCAGAAATAATCACTCAAAGACTCAAGCCTGGTACTTCGAGTGACTTGGTGGCTTACATCACCTATAATCTTTTAGGAAGACAGTAAGTAGTGCAGCACTAACCCTGGGTCCCCTGTCTTTTATTAGTTACCCAAGACATCAAAGGAACAGTTCTCAGTGACAAAAAGGGAACTGAGCCCCTGTGGGCAGGGTCATCTTCCCCACTTCCCTGCACTGCACTGCCAACCCCCAGTCTCACATAAGAGAGAAATTAGGCAGTTCTCGGTATTGACAAAGTTGTCATCACTGTCAGCCAAAGGCATTGTAGCTGGTGCAAAAATGATGCCTGGAAACCTGGCACCACGTAGGACCTGCCCTAGAGAAATGGCCTCTGGGAGGCTGGGTGGTGGTGCACCTGGTTGAGTGCACATGTTACAATGCACAAGGATCTAGGTTCTAACCCCCGGTCCCTACCTGCAGGAGGAAATCTTTTCAAGTGGTGAAGCAGCACTGCAGGTGTCTCTTTGTCTCTCTCCCTCTCTGTCTCCCCCTTCCCTCTTGATTTCTGGCTGTCTCTATCCAATAAATAAAGATAATTTAAAATTTTAAAAGAGAAAGAGAAATGGCTTCTGCTTGGTGCTGGCCACAGGGGCAGGTGAGTAGAATGAAAAGCTGGTCTCCTTTTTTGCAGTGGTGATACTGGCCCTGGCTCTACCTTAGGAAGCCACTTATTGACAGATGGACACTGGACCTCTGTGTAAGGCTGCTGCCCTCTGGAAGGCCGCAGCTGCAGCTAAGCAGTCCAGCCTGTGTTGGGAAGAGACAGTCCATGTTGGATGTCCTTTATTCTAACAATTTGGAGTGGAGCTCAATTCTGAAGCAGGCTGCTTTTCTATCCAAAAGACAGCCAGTGACCATCTGGTTCCAAAGCTGTAGCTGTGATGAGAGTATGAAGATTCCAACACAGAGAGGTGACCAAAGCTCCCTGAATCCTGCAGGTGTGGGCTAGCCCAAGCCCAGCTGCCAGACAACCTCAAGAAAGGTACACCTGACTGGCAGAACTTGAGAAGCAAGGACAGACAGGGAAACACAAAGTAAAACTTGGGCTGGTTTGGTGTGTTGCAGCAAAGCAAAGAACTCTGGAGAAGGAAGACAGGGAGAGGAGTGGGATGGGTCTTTCAGGTCCTGGTACATGATGATGGACCTAATTCAGGGTGAGGAGTGTTCTTTAAGACACCTATCCCAGTGAGATGAGAAACTACTCATGTGCCAACAACTGTACTGTAAACTATTCATCTCCCCTTCAAACTTTTAAATTTATTTTATTAGTGATGTAATATTGATCAACAGGATTGTAGAATAAGACAAGCATAATTCCATACAATTCCCATCCCCTCCATTGGAAGCTTCCTTATTCTTTATCCCTCTGGGAGTATGGAACAAAGATCTTTATGGGATGCAGAGGGTAGGAGGTCTGGCTTCTGTAATTGCTTCCTTGCTGTACATAGGTGTTGGCAGGTCAGTCCATACCCCCAGCCTGTTTTTTTTTAAATATTTATTTATTTTCTCTTTTGTTGCCCTTGTTGTTTTATTGTTGTAGTAATTATTGTCATTATTGATGTCATTGTAGTTGGATAAGACAGAGAGAAATGGAGAGAAGAGGGGAAGACAGAGAGGGGAAGAAAAAGATACACACCTGAAGACCTGCTTCACCACTTGTGAAGCAACTCCCCTGCAGGTGGAGAGCCGGGGGCTCAAACCAGGATCCTTACACCGGTCCTTGCACTTTGTGTCACTTGCGCTACTGCCCAACTCCCAGCCTGTTTCTTTGCCCAATGGGGTAGGGCTCTAGGGAAGTGGGCTTCCAGGACACATCAGTGAGGTAATCTTCCCAGGGAAGTTAGGTTGGTGTCATGATAGCATCTGCTACTTGGTGGCTGAAAACCATTAAGATATAAAGCAGGACAAATTATATACTAATCAGGAACCTAAAGGTAAGAGATGGTATTTAAAGTCTTCATGTTGGAAGAAGTTCAGGAGTCTATTTTAGCTATATTCCAATGGGCCCATGACTTTACTAATTTTTGCCTGGGAGGATTGTGTCAGAGTTGGGAATAGGACCGGAAAGCTGGATCAGAGCAGAGAATAGCTCCCAAATATGGGAAAAATACATAAATACTGTTAACTGTAAGCCCCATCCATCTGACCTAGGGCCCATGTCTATTCATATTCTGCATTAGAGCCTGTGTAACCTCTGCATCCCTGTCAGTCTGAGCTCACATTCCATGGTCACAGCTAGGAACATTCGAAGCTGCTTTCATTTCAGGACCAGTCTTCCTCGAGTGGCAGAGTATGTTGACCCAGCCTCCCTTCTGAGAGTGGGGTAATTTCTACCACTGTTATTCTACACTGGCAAGGTCCTATAGAGGCCCACAAGAGGGTTCACTATGTTATTACTGACGGAGATGACCAGTGATGATGGAGAGAGGGATGTTAGAGGCCTATGCCCATCATATATGTGTGGAAATGTCAGGATTCCCTGACTAGGGACCCAGGTGTAGGGGTGGCCTGGTAGTGACCACAAGGGTCATCATTAGAGTGTGCTGGTCTCATCCATTGTATAACCTGACAGGGTTATTCTTAGAGCAATTGAGGGACGTGAGATAGAAAGGAGATGAGGAGTGTATCTAGGTCTAAGTAGAGAACATTTAAGTACTTAATGGTATCCTTTTTAGGTCTTTCTACTTGCTTGCTGCACTAAAATTTTTTAAGAGAGGCATACTCCCCACACTACACATCACTTTAAAAAGTTTTAATACATTGTTCTTCCCTAGCACAAAAATAAGGTACCATTGGAGCCAGCAGATATCTCACCCAGTAGGGCCTTACCCTGGGTTTGAGTCAACCACATGGGAACACTATGGTGGTATGTTGCTGCTTGGTTCTCTCGCTCTCTCTGTTTCTCTCTCAAAATACAGAATAAAATTTTTTCCAGGGAGGTGGCTCTCCTCCTTCTGTCTCCTGGGCCTGCCTCCTTTGGGGATGTAACATGTGGTGGCTGGCACTACCTAGCCTCACATGCTGGCTTGGCCAGGCCAGAACATCTGGTTCTGAGTCCGTGTATTTTTAGTGCTCTTTTCTTCTGGGGATCAGCCCTGCTCCTGCCCTTTAGCTGCTGCCAGGGGAGATAGGGCAGTGGATGAAAGGTGCTGGATCCCTCATCCCCAGCTGATAGCCACGTTTCTAACACCAGGGGTTCCTGTCAGGCACAGCTGATAGGAACTCACCCCGCCCGCTTCCCTGTGGTGGGCACTCTGGTTTCCTGAGGGGTTTTCCCTCCTCGCAGCTTTTGCACCAGTGATGAAGCCTTTTGTAATTACAGCTGCTAAAAACTTGGGACCTATTTCTGGGTGCAAAAAGAGTGGCTTCTCAGGGACAGGATTTTAATCACAGTGCAGGGTCAGGAAAGACCCAGAGCTGTGGGGACATGTGGGAGAGAAGCACAAATGTGCCCCACTGCTTGAAGAAAAGGCAGGGCTCCTGGAGCAGTAATGTATTTCACAGGAGGGAATGTCCCTTGTGAACCTCTCAGGTGGTCTGGCCTGGGAGGGCAGCCTCCTCTTCTAAATCCTGGGACACCCAAGGCTTCTCCTAGTTCTGAGATCACACCACCTAGCATGGGGACATGTCAGCAATGCTCCGGTGAACTGTTCATCCCTTTCTGTAGAAGGGAGACTCTTCTCATGTATCAAGAAAATCAACCCCTGTAAGCACATCAATAGAAGACATTCTCCTTGGCTTTCTCAATTTTACCTTCATTCCACAGAAGGTACTTTCCTCTGGATTCTGGTTCAGTCATCCAGGAATTATGCTTGTTTTAGAACACTTCAACTTGCCTAAGATTCATTGCCTGGATCCTGATCAGAAATGGACCAGTCTACTATTTGTAACAGTTGGATATTTCATGTCTAGAAAGAATAGGTCAATAATTCAATAAATGGTAATCAGACAAATAGATAGATATTTAAGAAGAAGGAAAATGCAGGTCCTTATTGCAGATCACACACACCAAAAATTTCAGGTGAGTATAAAATCTAAAGACAAAGGGAGTTTGGGTGGTAGCTCAGTGGGTTAAGCACACATGACCAGTGTAAAGCACAAGGACTGGTGTAAGGATCCCTGCTCAAGCCCCTGGCTCCCCACCTGTAGGGGAGTCATTTCACAGGTGGTAAAGCAGGTCTATAGGTGTCTATCTTTCTCTCTCCCTATCTGTCTTCCCCTCCCCTCTCCATCTTTCTCTGTCCTATCTAACAAGCGATAACCCTGGTGTCAATAAAATTTGAAAAGGAGGAGACAATGTCTTCATTGACATTAAGAAAAATGGGATATAATGGAGAATGGGAGAATCATAGTTCATAACACTATACCATATTTATTTGCTGCATATTTGTAAGTGACTAAAAAAGATCTTAAAACTTTGCATCATAATCAAAAAAATGCTGTAAGTGTGCATGGTGACAGATGGTAATCATTTCACAATCTATAGAAGTAGCAAGTTAGTCGTACATAGCAAGCCAGCCATACATCTGAAAGTAATACAATGTCACGTGTAATTACACCTCAGTTAAAATCTAGATGAATAATAGAAGGTTCTGAATTCACCTAGAGGTTAATAACAACAAAATGCACTCTGTCTCATAACCAAATCCGTATGTTCACAGGACGGCCCGTTATGTAACACTACCATATGGGTAAAGTGAGTCAGCTGGGTTTAGTAAGACTTGGATGCAGGGAAGCACTTGACAATGTAAAAATGGGATGATCACACGTGGCAATTACAAGGACAACCAGCTGAAGGAGATGAGAACTTCCATCTGTCACCATCTACCTTTCACCCACCTCAAAGGAAATAGGAGGCTAGGAGGAGCCCTTCCGAGGCGGTGGCACAGAATCAGAGCTGCCATTTGGCAGGTGCTGGAGCGTTTTATTCATTCTTGTGTCCCCCCCCACAGTGACTCTGGAATGGTAGTAGGCATCCAATTAGTATTTAATCAAAGTCTAGTGAGCTGGAGAGAGAAATGTCATGGTCATTATTCTAGGCATTTGCATGGGCATTAATTATGAAATGTTAAAAAAAAATTCCTGGCAACTTTTAATTATCCAAAAACGCACAGAGTGAGAAAATAAGCAAAAAGAGATTATTAATTGTCTTAAAACCATGTGTCTTTTGCTATTTAAGAGAAGCCAGTTGCCACTTTCATGCAAGAGAAGAATTTAGGACTATAGGTACATAAAAGTCTAACATAACTTACAAGGTAAATTAGAAGCAGTAGATAGACATAGAGGCCACTAGCAAATTCCAACAATGAAGCAAGGTAGCAATTATAAAGTGAATAACTTCAAGAACAGATCACCTGCTGGTACCATTATTTCCTACAGAGGAGAGCTATTATTTACATGCACAACTCGTGAACAGGTTAATTCTACAAAGGAGTCTGGAGATGTAATTTGATGCTGCAGGGATTCAAACATGAGCAAGTCATAGGTCCAGCTGCCTGGGATCTAAGAGTCCAGAGGTGAGGAGTTTGAAAGTAAATAATAATGTAGCTGTGAAGCCCAGGAGGTGGTGAAGCAATAGAGCTCTGGGGGAAAAAAATAAACTCTGGGGAATAAAAAAGAAAGACAAAGAAGAAAGATGTGGTTCTTGAAGAAAGTGCCATCACTGGTGCAAGTAGAGGAAAGGGCGATGACCAGGTTCAACAAAGCATGGGAACACACCAGAAATTCATGGGAGGCAGAGATGGGGAGATGAATCACCAAAAAGCAGCACGTGGAAGCTATATAATGCTACCATGTGCTTATGTCAACTCAAAAATAATGAAAATAAATGAATGTAGAACAAGATTAAGAGGAAAAAAAAAACATAAATGGGGAAGGGGACTAAATACACATTTGATGCTGCACAGAAAGTTCTGCTACCTGGCACCAGAATAGTCCAAACTCCACAGACCACTTTTCTATGCCAGCCCTCCAGTAACATTCACTACTCCCAGAACACTGTACTTTTTACAGAACATTTACAAATGGTTTCAGAGCTGCTGCTGCTGCTGCTGCTGCTGCTGCTGCTGCTGCTGCTGCTACATACTTCTTGAGTCTGGTGCCACAGACCACTCAGCCATCCTGACATACTTACACCATACTTCTTAAAGCCCTACACTAGCTCTCATTCCATCATCTCATTAGAGTGACATTAGGACTAGAGAAGGCCCTGAACCCCAGTTCAACAGAGACCCAGAACTTTTCTGACCAGAAACCTGTTAACTGTTTTTATTTTTTTCACCAGTCATTTTGGATAGAGACAAAGAAAAACTGAAAAGGAATAGGGAGACAGAGGGAGAGAAAGACACTTGTAGTACTAATTCACTACTGAAGCTTCCCTACTACAGGTGGGAAATGCCTTAGGGGAAGGGGGAGGCTTGAACCCAGGTCCTTGTGCACTACAGTGCTATAGTATTGCTCAACCAGGTGTACCACGACTCAGTCCCTGAACCCTTGTTTTTCACCTCCACTGAGAGGGAAGAGAATATAGAGAACACCTGATGAAGTCAGATCTTGTTTCCCTTACCTGGGAGGGAAGAGAAAGGAAGGAAACCTAGAAGTTGTAGTAAGTGTAGGAGTGGCTTAGAGAGGAAGTGAAGGTAGGGCCTTAGAAAGAAATAAAAGATATCAGTTTCACCATCGGTTTTGCCCACATGTGTATGTTTTAACTTCTCCTGAGTAAAATCTTAAAAATGCCTAAAACTATGATCTCCTCTGCAATTCTTTGGGATTGAGACGAGAGTGAATGAGAAACCATGGGGGGAGGGACTCATTGGCCCCTTTCCCCTTCAACAATCTCGTTTGTGCACCTGCTGTAACCTCTGTTAATCTGTTGCCACACCTGGGAATGCTTTCCAGCCTCTGTGTCAGTCTCATCCTCTGCCTGCAGCTAGGGAAACACCGCTAAGGAACACTGACATTAACTGATATGCCATCACCCTCAAATACTCTCACAAGGCTAGACATGGACCTTCAATATGACCCAGTAATTCCTCTCCTGGGGATATACCCCAAGGACTCCATAACACCCAACCAAAAGATATATGTACACCTATGTTCATAGCAGCACAATTCATAATAGCTAAAACCTGGAAGCAACCCAGGTGCCCAACAACAGATGAGTGGCTGAGAAAGCTGTGGTATATATACACAATGGAATACTATGCAGCTATTAAGAACAATGAACCCACCTTCTCTGACCGGTCTTGGATGAAGCTAGAATAAATTATGTTAAGTGAGCTAAGTCAGAAAGATAAAGATGAGTATGGGATAGTCCCACTCATAAACAAAAGTTGAGAAAGAATAACATAAAGGAAAACTAAAAGCAATATTTGACTAAATTTGGAGTAGGGCACCAAAGTAAAAACCCTGGGTTGAAGGTGAGACTGGATGTTCAGCTTCTTGGGGGGGTGGGGGGGATGAGACACAGTCTTTTGATGGTGGGAATGGTGTTTATGTATACGCCTATTAATTTTTAGTCATATAAATCACTATTTAATTAATACGAGAGGGGAAAAATTGTATGTCTCAAACTTTTTAAAGCACATACTGAGTCTTTTTAATATATAGGCTGAATCTTTGATATGTTGACTCTCTCAAAAGCCTAGACCAGGGAGAACAGAAGCAACCAGTGGAACAGCTATATACAAATAATGTCAAAGGACATAAATTATGGTAATGCTGTATATAACGCAGAAAATCCTAACAAAGGGATTTTTCAAAGTTAACCCAATTGCCAAATAGTGTGATTATAGCAATAACTATTGTCTTCTTAACCCTAAGACAGCAGAAACCTCCCACTTCCTCAATAAAGCCTAAATTTCCCCCAATCCTGGAATCTCTAGGGTAGGGCTCACTTTCCTGCATGTTTCTCTCAATTCATACCAAATGATATTGCATCCGCTGATCCCAACCTAATCAATGCAACAAGTACCACCTCAGCATGCTTCACTTCAGACTGTGTCCAGAGACGTCAGGCGTGGAATGTCAACCCTTCAGCCTCATTACTCGGGTGAGACCTTTCCTTTCATAGTATTCTCTAATTCCATTCCAGGAGGTTCACATTCTAACAAAGTCCCAAAACCTAGATATAGACCAGGTCCCGTGAGATAGAGCATTTGTTCACATGTATCCTTAAATCAGGGCAAAATATATATCTGAAAGCAAAAGTACACAATAGTCTGTAGTGAGTCAGTATAAAGTGCATAATGAAATAGTGTCTACTTAGACTTAGATACCCTCCTCACCTACTTCCTATTACAGTTCTCTCACTCACTCAAAAACTAACCATATCAAAGCAAGGACTGCAAAAGCCTAATAAGGGCAAGAGACTGGCATACTTTAATGATGATTCTTTAGTCACCATCAGGCCACCCCATCAGCTGGGGCCCTATTCGGAGAGTCCTGAAATTCCTGAACAGACATGATAGGACTAGACCTCAAATAAATCCTTCTCGCCTTGTTACCAGTCATTTCTATCAGGAACAACAAAATAGACCCCTTTGTGGACCCCCCATAGGACCTTGCCCTCAACTTGGATTAACAATGGTAGAGAATGTTCCATCCTCCAAAGGGAGGATGGACAACATACTCTATGCTACATCTGGGGAAGATGGCTCTTGATATTGGGGCAGCTTGGAATGTTCCTACTCATGACCACAGAATGTGAGCTCAGATCTCCAGGGATGCAGTGGTCACATAGACTCCTAAACTGATTATGGGCCCCAGACCAAATCAAATAGATGGGGTTTATAGTCAACAATATTTATACCCCTTTCCCATATTAGGGAGCTACTCTCTTCCCTGATTCAGCTTTCTGTTCCATTTCCAGCCATGACATCATCTCCCAGACAATAACTGGATCCACCTGCATATCAGATGTCAGGCTCAGGGAAAAAAAAAAAGAAAACTAGAATAGTCATGGGCTCTTTAGAATATAACTAAAATATGCCTAGTAACTATCTACAAAACAAAGACAGCCCCCAAATCTTCATCTGCAATATTCTAGTCTTTAAGTTCATGATTGATCAATAATTTCTTTGGCCTTGTATGTTAACTCTCTTTTCAGCCATCAGGTTCCAGATGCTAGCAGGATGCCTACCAGACTTTCCTGGACAGACAACCCTGGAGCTCCTCTGCTTCCCCAGAGCCCCACCTTACTAGAGAAAGAGAGAGACAGGATGGGAGTATGGATCAACCTGTCAACACCCATGTTCATCGAGGAAGCAATTACAGAAGCCAGACCTTCCACCTTCTGCAGCCCACAATGACCTTAGGTCCATACTCCCAGAGGGTTAAAAGAACAGGAAAGCTATCAGGGGAGGGGATGGGATACAGAGTTCTGGTAGTGGGAATCGTGTGGAGTTGTACCCCTCTTATCTTATGGTTTTATCAATGTTTCCTTTTTATTAATTAATTAATTAAAAAAGAAAAAGTTTATTTCATTGGGCTTATTTTTCTTTTTAAAATGTCTCTGTGTTCTTTCTCATTTTCTTTGTTTTCCCCTATCTTATTATAATTTCTTGCCTTTTTCAAAATGGGAATTTCTTGAGCATCCAGAAGACATTAAGTTTAAAACCTTTGGCATATTGATTAATAAATTGTTGCTGTTTTGAAAAAATACTCTCTTAAGTGACTTGAGACATCACTCCACTCAGCCGGAATGCCAGACATCTGAGGATTCCCATTTCCTCATACAGGCTTTAGCTGATGTGTAGTATGTGACATTCTTTGAACACCAAGTGACGTAGTTTACAGAAGAGTGAATTCCATAAGCCCAACACACCAACACTCTCTGTGCCACCTCCCACTACTTCCATTTCCCCAGATGTCATGCTTCAGTCATTATTTCTTACCTTTGCTTCCTCTGCTAGGTAAGCACTCCCTGGGTTAGGGGAGAATAGTCTCTCTCCACAAAAATGACCAAGACATGGCTACACCCTTGTCTTGTTTATGTTATCCAGTGGCCTCTGACACCATACCAACTGAAGTTGCAAGTAGCAGAGAGGAAAAATCACAGAGTGGACTTGTAATATATTGCCAAGTCTTCAACACTGCTGTCTGGTGGCTTTCTCATTTGGAAATGAAGACATTTGCTGAGTTAGTCGAGTACTCTGTGATGAACTCAAAATGCTGATCATAGTAGTTCGAATTTATTCATTTCTGCTGTCTTGTATTTACTCATTTCTGTTGTCTTGTGACTCAATTATGTTTTTTTATTAGAAGACAAAATTATTTCCTTTTCAAAGTTCGTGTTTGTTTTGTCTGCTACCAATTTAGCTCTCTGTACTTCTCAGTAGCTTTCTATTCTGCTGCATTCAGGCAGCAGCTTCGACTGCAATACACAGCTCTCCAGTTTTCAACTGGAATAGTCTATTTTTCAAACTCACCCTAAACTGGATTAGAACATTTGGCACAGAGCTTTAAAAAATAATGAATGTTCCACAACCAATCCATTGCCAGAGGTATGAAGTAGATTTTCCCCTGTGAGCTCCCAATTATTTCAATACTTCTATTTGTTATGTTCAATATAGACTGATTTTCCAATGTAAATTCCTGAAATTAGTGCACAGTGAATCAGTTGAGCTGAGCTTCATGATAAACCTAACATTTATATCAATGCAAATTATCTTTCCACAAATGCCTTGCTAAGTAAAAAGGGAAAGGAAGTTACTGTTTGTATACATCACCTTAACAAAGAAGTCAAGCAAGTATCTTCAGTGTTGGATAGACAAGGTGCAGTGCTTCTCCAGATGACGTGTGTTCACCCGTATACCCACTTCCCACACAGCAAGTGAGGTCTTCCAAATGAATTGGTATTCCAGCTGAAAACAAAGGCTCTTCAGGAAAATTTCATATGAAATGTGAGCATTAGCATGCCATCTGGACAGTAGCCTGGCTGGTTAGTCAAGCAATGGACAGTGGATCCCAGAACTCTTGGACAGAGACACAGGCAAGGAGCAGCGAGGCATCCACATCTGTTTACTGTTCAGATGAAAGAGCTGGAAAGAATAGGAAAAGAATAAAGTTAAAGAACAGAAAAGCTATCAGGGGAGGAGATGGGATATGGAGTTCTGGTGGTGGGAACTGTGTGGAGTTGTACCCCTCTTATCCTATAGTCTTGTCAGTGTCATTTTATAAATAAAAACTTAAAAAAAAAAAAGGAAGAAATTCCTCTTTACAAAGAAAGGAAATGTAACAGGAGTTACAATTCCTATGCCAGAGTTTTTAAGAAGTTAGGAGAGTGTTTCAGGGTTTTCTAGGTACTAATAAGACAAAATAGCATCTGCAGGAGGAGCATACATAAATGACTGGGAGACGACTCAGGGGGCAGCTCACCCGCCAGAGTGCATGGCTTGTCATGCTGGAGGATCTGGACTAAAGCCCCCAGTACTGCAAGGGAGCACCAAGGTAAGCTTCATGAACAGTGGACTGCTGCTAGGAGCCATGTGGTGGCGCACCTGGTTGAACTCACGTGTTACAATGCACAAGGACCTGGGTTCGCACCCCTGGCTCTCCACCTGCAGGAGAAAAGCTTTGTGAGTGGTGAAGAAGAGCTAAAGGTGTCTTTCTTTCTCTCTTCCTCTCTATCTCCCCCTCCCCTCTCTATTTCTGGCTGTCTCTATCCAGTAAATTTTTAAAAATGGAGCAGTACTTTAGTGTCTTCTATCTATCTGTCTCTCTCTCCTCTCTCTCTCTTTATCTGAGATTTTTAAAAAATGAAAATGTGTGAGGTGCCAGGTAGTAGCAAACCAGATTAAGTGCACATAGTCTGAAGCACAAGGACCTGCACAAGGATCCCAGTTATAGCTCTCAGCTCCCCACCTTCAGGTGGTTCACTTCACAAGCGGTGAAGCAGGTCTGCAGCTGTCTATCTTTCTCTCTCCCTCTCTATCTTCCCCTCCCTTCTCAATTTCTCTCTGTCCTATCATATAACAATAATAATAATAATAATAATAATAGTAATAATAATAATTTGAAAAAATAGCCACAGGAGCAGTGGATTTGTAGTGCTGGAACCGGGGCCCAGCAATAACCCTGGAGGCAGAAAGAAAAAATATATATGCCAGTAACAGTGGAATTGTGTGTGCATGAGGCATCAGAGGGAACACACACACACATACACACACACACACACAGACAAGGTAGGAAAGAACATCTGGTTAGTACAAAATTTCCCAAGAAACACAATTTCTTCAAGGTGCCATGTCTGTCTTTACCTACAGCCCCCTTGAAAAATATCAGTTGCACGAAAGAATCTTTTAAATTTACATCTTCCAGATCAAACTGGAGAGAAGTTTCAGTCAAAGATTCTTAACCAGAGTGAGAACAGATAGCACCTCAATTCTTTCTTTCAAAATGCCCCTAAGCCAGCTACTTCTGAAAGATAAAAATATGTCTTGCATCTAAGGGCCTACAGAGAAAGACTTCACATATCACCTCGGTAACTAATCCCAGTACTTCACACAAAGCTCTTTCTAGCTTGGAAATCAACTATTATGCAGAAATTGGACAGCAGTTTCTTAAAATAATAATAATAATAATAATAAAGAAAGAAAGAGAAAAGAAAATGAAGCTAAATTAATTTAACATGTAGTTTAAGTCCCCTCCCCCTACTACACCAACCCCCCCCCACGCCCCTTTCTGGAACATAAATACTATCTGAGTTCCAGAGTCTGATGAGGAATATTCTGTTGAAGTTGTAAGTATCAAGCAAGCCTCCCCACAAGACTTATGACACCAAGGAGTCCCATGAAAATAAAAACAGATCAGAGCAGTCACCTCTTCATCACGGCCTGCCAGAGCTGGTGTAAACAGAGACAGGATTTACACTGGGGGAATGAATGACTTGACTTGCTGGAAATCAATGGAAGTAAAACTCAATTTAAACTTTGGATTAAAATAATATAAATTTCAAGAAATTACTTTGCTGTCACCGTAAGTCATCAAGACTAGTGAAGACAAGAGAGTTTGAAAACCAAGAAGTCACCATTCAAGTTCATGAATTACACCCTTCAATGTCAAGTATGGGCACTCACGGGCCTTCAAGAGAAGCAACGTTGAGCCAAGTCTGTCTACTTTCAGGCGACTGAGCTAACAAACAGTATTCAGTTCATGTCAGTGGTCCCCTGGGTATAGCTGAGCCAATTGTGTGGTAATACTCAGCCATATTAAAACTAATAAAGCTCAAGTTTGCTTTTGTATGAATGTACTGAGGATATTAACAGTCGATATGCTACACACTATATTTATTTATTTATTTGCCTCCAGGGTTATCGCTGGGGCTCAGTGCAGTCCTGGAGTCTATTTGTCCCATTTTTCCCCCTTGTTATTGCTGTAGTAACAATAGGACAGAGAGAAATTGAGAGAGGAGGGGAGATGGAGAGGGGGAGAGAATGATAGACACCTGCAGATCTGCTTCACCATTTGTCAAGCAACTCCCCCTGCAGGTGGGGAGGGGGGGGGCTGGAACCAGGATCCTTATACTGGTCCTTATGCTTTGTGCCATATGTGCTTAACCCACTGTGCTACCACCCGACCCCCACACATTACTACACTTCTCAGTTGATTTTGATTTTGCTGTGTATTTTTGTGCATAGAATGAGGTTGTCATTTTCATGTAATCACTTTGTCAAGTTTTCCTTACAGAATTAATCTTCCAGGTCACTTTTAAAATGAGCTCCTTGGCCTAGTATTTTATATGGTCTGTTGAAGTTTTTTGTGTTTTTTTCTCTCCATATCATAATCTTTACACTTTGTCCCTGGAGCCAATTTGCCTGGGATTAAATCTTGGTCAGTCATTGGGTACGTTACTACGTGCAACTCAATTAAGTTGTTTATTTTCTTTAATACATATTAATCATTTAACGACCATAATTCTTTTTTTTCCATAACATTACATTTTATTAGAAGTTTCATTAAGGTTAAAGCTCTAGAAATGAGAATTAGGGAGCCCAAAGCCCATGAAGCTCCTCAGATCTCATAGTTAACCACAGGCTCAGGTTCTTTGGTGGGATCGCCACCTCATTCCAGGTACAGATTACTATAAGGATACTGCTTTGGCCCCACAGTCTGGTAGGAGGGGTATTTCTCCATAAAGACCATAATTCTTGACTATTCTTCTAGCACTTATACTATATATTTTACAGGTAAAGTTTCAATCTATCTGGACTTAGGTGGTACACACAGTACAACTCAGAGAGAGAATTCTTTTATTCTCAAATTGCTAGTCAGCTGTCTCAAGACTGTTTAAATCAAGTAACTATTTTTCTATATTTCAAACTGTGACATTTATCACAATGTTATTCCTTATCTGATTTATGTGTTCATAGTTTAAATGTTTGATTTCATGTCTGACTCAATGTTTGTTTATATTTTCTTGTATTTCCTGTAGCCTCTACTTTACTTTGTAAAAAAAGCAGTCAAATCAAAGGATAGTGCTGAAATTTTGGGGATGCCCCTTATGAGCAGAGAGAGAGCTTTGAGAACTGGTGAAGCTCTGGATTCTGGTCAGTGGGACATGGTAGTGAGCTAAACCAGCCTGCATGCTCTTGTTGGATTGCTCTTTCCTCTGAATCTCACCCTAAAGAAACAAAAACAACCAAAAAAAAAACCTGCCCCTAAAATTATAACATTAAACCCTAAGAGAATGTGGGACACTCAGCAAGCGAATTTGACACTGAGCATAGAAGGGTCCCAGTAGGAGGCCTATGGACTTCCTCTTCTCCTAGGATGCTCCTTTAAAAGCCAAAGTGACAAATCCCCCAGCAGAACAGAAACTCAGAAGGAAAGGTGAATTTCAAGAACATCAGTGCTCAAAAACAAAGCATCAATCACTAGCATATGCATAGCAAAAAAAAAAAAAAATGCTGAATAAAGGGAGGAAATGTTAAGGGTTTGGGCATATGATCAACAACTGATGAGGAGATAGTAATTTTAAAGAAGAACCTCAGAAGGCAGTATAGATACAGTATAAAATGAAAAAGAAAAGGACAAAGATAAAATTTAGATTATTGGTTTTCTCAACCATTACAGTAGAGACAATGGAAAAGATATTCTTTTTTTTTTTTTTCCTGCCAGAGCACTGTCCAATTCTAGTTCATGGTTGTGTGGGGATAGAACCTGGGACTTTGAAGCCTCAGGTAGGAAAGTCTCTTTGCATAACCATTATACTCTCTACCCCCACCCTGAAAACATTCTTAGAAAAATAATCTAATAGGAAGGTGAAAAAATGAAGTCAGATATATGGGAAGAATCTGTTTCTTATGAGATAAAGTTTCACAAGAGCTAGAGATAGGACCAAAGAACCAGTCCAGCATATGGTGCACCAGCAATAGAACTGGAAGCCTTGGGCATGCAAGTCCTGTGCTCTGGCAGCTGAGTGTGATATCCTCCTGACTGCCACTATCAACTGTTGATGCCAACAGTGAGAGAACAGTTGACAGAGAGAAGGCAACATTCTGCTAAGCTCTTCAGGTCCTACTCTGTCAGATAGTACTCACAGGCAACAGGGCACACTCAATCTGCATCTTTGAGAAAATAAAACCTGTCCTTGGGCTGACTTTGTTGACTTGCATGTCATATCCGCTTGAATGCTGAGATGATTGTTTCCCAATTACCATTAATAAAGCGGACAAAATAAATCTTTATCTACTATTTCAAGTTAGAGCAGAACTCATAGGGAAAAAAAAAAAAGGACAATGCCAACCTAGGGACAAGCCAGCTAATTTGGGATATCTCTAGGATTTTCTTCAGACTAAAAAAAATAAAAGGCTAGGTAGCAGCAAATCTCCAAAGGAAAATTATGCATGGTAAATGTGCACATAAATGCAAGTAGGGGAGAGAGATGTGGAAATACTCTGAACAAGGGGAATACCACTGCAAGAAGAAAATGGTTTTATTTCATTTAGGCAATCTAGTTCATTTCGATAAATTGAAGAAAATTGCAGATTCGGTTGTTTATTCAGCAAAAGTCTCAAAAGAAGTAATTTCTACACTCTTTTCCAGCTGAGATGTGATCAGGGTCTATCAGATAGAAATACAGCTTGATGGGCTCCAAATGTACTTAAACAAATAAAAATCATATCAAATACCTTAGTGTGTTGAAATCTGTATTAAATAAATGACACTCTCCCCAAAGCACTGGGTATACTATACTTGATTTGCACATCAAAAATAATAATTTCATGCATGGCTAACTGAAGCAAGATAATACAAATAAAAGAAGAAATGAAAGAATTGTCTGTGTAAATCAAAGCACAGAGGCTGCATCTTTTGAGTCTTGCTGCTACATTAAAGCTCACAGAGATGTAAACACTAATGAATAAGTCATGTTCTAGAGATGCTATTTACATAGGCTCTGCAACAATTTTCCACAGAACTGTCTCTTATTAGGCTGTGTATTTGAGGACACACCTTTCCAGGTGGTTATTCTATGTATGTCAGGAGGTTATGGTCTATATGTGGTCAACAGCTTTTCCCAAAAATTCCATGAGAGGCATTACAGCCACAAGAGGGTGCTGGGTCTTTCTTACACAGTCTGCAAGGCCAGTGGGATGTGACTGTCACAGAGACTGATGTGTCCCAGGCTGAGCCAGAAATTGAGAGGGAAGGGGGGATAGAGAGGAAGAGAGGCAGAGACACCTGCAGCACTGCTTCACCAATCGCAAAGCTTTTCCCCTGTAGGTGGGGACCTGGGACACGGACCTGGGTCCTTGGAGCATTGTAACATGTGCACTCAACCAGGTACACCACCACTTGACCACCGAGTTAAATTTTTTTTTATCTTTTTTAAATTTTATTTGAGGATGGCACTCCTCTATATATGGCTCCGGAGCTGTCCATGGTGCTTTCCTGTAATGCTGGGGTTTAAACTCAGGTCATAGAGCAGTGTAGGATGTGTGCTGTAACTGATGTGTGTTCTTCTGACCCCCTTCAATCCCACACACAAAGAAAAAGGACTCTGCTAAAAAAAAAAAAAGATGGATATTTGAGCTGGAGGGTGGGGTTACACAAAAAGAAAAAAGTCAAAAAACAAATATTGGATCAATTCATTTTTATGTAGATTATAAGAAAATGAAGGTAGTGGATGGGCAAAGCAAAAGTAAACTTAACCAGTGTCCAGCATCGAAAACCGAGGTTTCCAGAGTGGAAGTAACAGATGGGGGTGAATGTTTAAAAATAAAGCTATATATTTGTTTAGCATATAGCTTTACTTTACTTACATAAAGATATGTCAGATAAAGACCAAGAAAACTCATGAAGAAGTCAGTAGTAGAAGATTTCAATCATTCAGCTCCTTATTAAATCTATTCTAGAATTATAATGTGCCGTTGACACATGGCCAGGGAGGTCACTTGTAGACAGAGCATAGGACTTGTTAACTTGAGGCCCAGGGTTCGATTCCTTGCACCACACATGCCGGTGTGTTGCTCTCTTCTCCTTCCTAGAAATAACATAAATACTAAAAATTTAATACTGTCCACTAAAAACAATAAAACAGAACGTCGAGACAATACCATACTGTCCCTTCAACCTTTCATTGGCAGGAAGCCCAGAACCCAGAAAAAGGAAGTACCTGGTTATTGGCAGGGATCCAAGGGTGCACTCTGCACCTCTGACGCCTCCCGCAGACATAACACCGCCCCCAACGAGGGCACCGCCCCTGGCTCCGCCCCAGTGTTGGTGACCACGCCCCCCTCATCGCCTAAATAGCCCAGAGGCGGTAGGGCCATGAGCTCACTTGACACTATGGGCGTGGCCTACGTGCTTACGCACGCAGGGTGGGGCGTTGTCACGGTAACCGGGATGTGGGCCATTGAGCTCACGTGACCCAGTGGCCCATAGTTTGCCCACGTGGGCGCAAGCGCGCGCATGGCGACCGGGCCGGACCCCGCGGGGACGCGCTTCTTCTGCACGACCGGCCGCGGGCTCGAGCCATTCGTGCTGCGCGAGGTCCGCGCGCGGCTCGGGGCCAAGCAGGTGAGGCGCCGGGCGACCTCTGACCCCTAACCCTGGCACTCCGCCCCGATAGCCCCGGATCTGGTCTGAGCTCCCTGGTCCCGCGGTGAGGGTGGGTGAGATGGCCTGTCGCTTGTCCCCTGTGCCCTTCATCCCAGTTTTGAGGCGGAGTAGTGGGAGAGGGTGGGCTCGAAATGACTCCCTGCTCGCGCCGCTGGGCCACCAGGGGGCGTCGCATCGATCTTTTATTGGTGATTACTGATTGAAAGGCCTGGGCTGCACAGAGGTCACTTGGGGGCAGGGAACCCGGTCGCGGGTTCAGTGTCGCGGGTGCAGTGCAGGCCCCCAAAGTGTGCCACACGCTGCACACCTGGCTCGACAAAAGGGCAGTGGGTGCATCTCTGCAGAGACTGTATCTCTTGGGTGGCGCCCTTCAGTGCAGGGAAGATCCGGACACCCTCCCCCCACCTCCCCTGCTCTCTCTGCGGTGGGGGGGGGGGGCCTGTGGGCGGGTTGGTTAGGAGCCCTGCTGACCTCTGACCCCTGTGGGGTCAGCACTCTCCAGCCCCCAAAGTCACTGTGACCTGCAGGTCAGCCTGACTGCCTGTCTTGGTCCCTCCCAGGTCAGTCTGCAAGGTTTGGGGAGAGATGTGTCAGGGGCTGGCTTGTGTCTGCTGTGACTTTTCAGGGAAACACGGTCCTGCTGGAAGGCCCCCCAGTGCCTGGTGATGCTCTGCAGGAGCTGGGGGGGGGGGGCAGGGCAGCCTCAGTAAAAGGAGCCCCGGTGCAGCCTGGGGGAGAACTGGGCCAGCAGCGGGGAGAGGAGCCACCTGAGGAAGGCAGAGGGATCCTGAGGGAAGGCAGCATCTCATCCAGCCTCCTGCCGTGCATGGTCATAGAACCTCATTTAACGTGATGTTGAATGTGGCTAATCTAAAACAGCACTGCTGATACTGAGAAAACATTTGACATGGGTCAGGAGCACATTCGTAGGTCCTAACCCTGTGTCCCCTGCTACATGTTCACAACAACGTGTAACAGAAAAGAAAGACTAAGCACAGGTCAGTCTAGACACTGATGCAGGGCCTGCAGCCGGAGGGAGACAGGGCCAGGGCTTGAAACTCTAGCAGGCAAGTGTAGTCATGCTGTTACCAGGAGCCAGGCCTTTGGCCCCTCTGTGCTCAGGACCCAAGGCTGCCTGATGGTTTTAAATGTTCACTTTAGCCCTCTTGATGTGAAAAATAGAAGGCTGGAACCAAGCTGGGTTGATAGGAACACTGGGGGAGATGGGGATCAAGACCCCTTCTACTTGTTCTCTCCATCTTCTTCAAAGACAAAAATGAGATGGGTAGGTGATGGTTACAGCAAGAGATTCCAGCCCAGTCTTGGGAAACTGTCCTTGGCAATGACAGCAATTAAATGTCAAGAGATTTGAGAATTTTCTATTTTCATCTTATGGCTATGCCAGGAAAATGGGGTCTGAGCAGATGACCTCTGAGATCATATCCCAGCTTCTCCATTACCTCTGGAAACTAATGCACTCCTGAAACAATACTGTGGGCTTCTCACGTGTATGAAGTGTGTGGAGTATATCAGACACTTCGTGTGCATGATATGATTTAATCTTCAGAAGGATTCTAGGTGATGGGTTATTTTTTTCCTGCTTTAATATTCTCTTTTTTTTTCCTTTTTATTTATAAAAACGAAACACTGACAAAAACCATAGGATAAGAGGGGTATAACTCCACACAATTCCCACCACCAGAACTCCGTATCCCATCCACTCCCCCTGGTAGCTTTCCTGTTCTTTATCCTTCTGGGAGTAAGGACCCAAGGTCCTTGTGGGATGCAGAAGATTGAAAGTCTGGCTTCTTTGGTTGCTTCCCTGCTGAACATGAGTGTTGACAGGTCTATCCATACTCCCAGCCTGTCTCTCTCTTTCTCTAGTGGGGCAGGGCTCTGGGGAAGTGGAGCTCCAGGACACATTGGTGGGGTTGTCTGTCCAGGGAAGTCCGGTTGGCATCATGGTAGCATCTGGAACCTGGTGGCTGAAAGAAGAGTTAACATATAAAGCCAAACAAATTATTGACTAATGATGAACTTAAAGGCTAGAATATTGCAGATGAAGATTTGGGGGCGGTCTTCATTTTGTAGATAGTTACTAGTCATATTTTAGTTATATTCTAATGAGCCCATGACTATTCTAGTTTTTTTTTTTTCCTGAGCCTGACATCTAATATGCAGGTAGATCCAAGTTATTGTCTGGGGAGACTATGTCATGGCTGGAAAAAGGACCAGAAAGCTGGATCAGGGAAGAGAGTAGCTCCCAAATATGGGAAAGGTGTATAAATATTGTTGACTGTAAACACCATCAATATGATCTGATCCGGGGCCCATATTCAGCTTAGAAGACTATGTGACCTCTGTCTGCATCCCTATAGATCTGAGCTCACATTCTGTGGTCATGAGTAGGAATGTTCCAAGCTGCCCCAATTTCAGAACCCATCTTCCTCAAGTGGAAGATATAGTATGTTGTCCAGTCTCCTTTTGGAGGATGGAACATTCTCTACTGTTGTCGATCCACGTTGAGGGCAGGATCCTATGGGGGCCTACAAAGGGGTCTATTGTGTTGTTCCTGATAGAGATTACCAATAACAAGGGAGAGAGGGATTTATTCGAGGTCTAGGCCAGTGATGGCCCTTTTTTAACCTCCATTTGACAAAGTACAGCTTGTGTTTGGTGGTGGGACAGATCTTGTGCCTGACTCTCCAGTGAACTTCAGCAAACAGTTCATCTGTAATGACTTGCCTGGATGCTTGGTCAGCACTCTCTTTATAGCATAGTTTGCACAGCACAGTATAAAAGGGACAGTATATTTGATGGCTACCCATCATATTGGAAAATGCAAACCACAGTACTACATCTGAAGTGTAATGATTCCTCACCATCCAATCATCCAGATTTCACCTTGTTCCGTAAGTTTCACCTTTGTCAAGTGTTTGTGTTTAAATCAGGATTGAAGTAAGGTCCGAATACTATAACTGGCCGACATTTGATCAAGTCTCATTTAGTCTGTAGATTTCCCTCTGTCGCTTTCTGCCTTGTGCTCGATCTGTCTGCTTTCACGTTTCAAGGAGGGTGGTTTGTCCTGTGGTCCAGCATGGGACTCAGCAAGCGTCTGTCAGGGCCTGGTGACAATCAGTTTAGGTTCTGCTGCTGAGCACATGTGCTCCTCTGTTTATCAGGACCATCCATCCAGTGGCTTCTGTTGTGTGGTCTGTGTTATTTGTTTATATGCCCCTCTTTATAGTGAAAACCACTCTCAGCCCCCCGGGACTGGGTTTCTGACTGCTAGTCTACAGCTGTGCCACTAGCTCATCATCTGCCATGATAGCTAGCTTCTTCCTTCCTCCCTTTTGTCTTTCTCTCTTTCTTTTTTTAACCAGAGTATTGACTTAAAGTGGCACAGAGAATTGAACCTGGGGCTTAGGAGCATCTGGTATGAAAATCGTTTTTGCATAACCATTATGCTGTCTTCCCCAGCCCCTGCTATTTCTCTTTATAGCGCAATTTTAAAGGTTCCCTTCCATTCAAGCCTCTCCAGAGCACTGTTCAACCCTCGCATATATGGAACTGGGGATTGAATTTGAGACCTCTGAGACCTCTTGCATACAAGTCCTATATTCTGACCCTGATCCAGACTGTTTCCCTCCCTAGGGATTTATTTATTTGGCTTACGAGGGAGAGAGAAAGAGACCAGTGCACCACTTATGTGATGCCAGGGATTGAATCTGTGGCCTTTGCAAAGCATGTGCTTCCCCGCCCCCCAGCCTCACAGTTGCTGTTTTAATTAAAATGAAATAAAATGAGAAAGCCACTCTCCTGGGACTTGTCAGTCATGTGCCATCTGCTTAGAGTCACATGCTGGTGGTACCAATCGGACAAGGCAGGAAATTTGGGGAGCTTCCTAGGCTCTTCTCTCCCTGCTAAAAACTCCTCTTAGTTCTAGCTAGAGCTTGGTCGGATTCAGCTTTGCATTTCTATTCCCCTCCTGCTGTTGGGGCAGACTTAATAGATACCTAGATATTTAAAAATACTTAGCATATACTAATGTATTGAGTTCTGCCTTTACGATAAGGACAACAGAGGGGAGTGGTTATTTTAAAAAATAAAATGCAATCCAGTAGAGATGTCCCTAGTGCCAACTAGTGAGACCCCGCCTGTCACTCAAGTTTTGTCTTTAGCAGAGGCCAGCAGCCCACACCTGAGTAAGCTTACAAATGGCAAAAGGAAATAAATAAAATCCCCTCAGAGCCTGGCACAGAGACTGGCCAGAGCAGACGCTTGAGAGGTGGCCTTGTGACTCCCTCCTGTGTGATAGATTTCTGCTTTCCTCACTGAGGCAGAGAGGCCAGTAGGCTTCAGCATATCTCTCACAGCTTCAATCTGTTTCTCTCTCTCCAGGTTGAATATGTCTCAGGGAAAGTTTTTTTCACCACCAGTTCAGACTTGAACACGCTGAAGAGATTAAAATCTGCAGAGAGGTTATTTTTGCTGGTCAAAAGGCAACATCCACTTCCTGCCTACCCCAGACACAAAGGTGAGTTGTGTGGTTCTGCTCCTCCCTCCTGTCCACACCAAACCCCAGGGTACTGGGCACACATTCAGGCCCCCGGAATCATTAACTATGTATTTTCTATATTCCTAGAATGTTAAATGCCACCTAACTGTACTAGTTACTAGATCTGTCTCTTCTCTCTGTTATCTGCCACCTGTCCCCTGAGATTGTGGACCCTAAGCCACGTTTCTTCCATAAGTACTATATCTCGGGACAAGCAGAGACACACCTGGTTGAACACATATGTTACCATGTGTAAGGACCTGGGTTCAAACTCCTGGTCCCCACCTGCAGGGGGTGAAACTTCAAGAATGATGAGGCAGTGCTGTAGGTCTCTCTCTCTCTCTCCCTCTCTCTCTCTGTCTCCTCCCTTTCTGCCTATCTGTTCCCTCTTTCCTACTGATTTTTATTTGTCCCTGTCTAATAATAAAAAAATAAAATTATTTTTTAAAAAAACCTGTAACCAGGTGTCTTCCCCAGAGTTAGTGCATTTACTGAGATCTATAGGCACAAATAACCCTGCACACTCTATCTTTTTATTTATGTAATGCTTATTTATTTATTTTTATTTGATAGGGCAGAAAGAAATCAAAATGGGAAAGAGAAGTAGAGAGAGATTGAGACAGAGAGACACCTGCAGCATTGCTTCACCACTTGTGAAGTTTCCTCCCTGAAAGTGGGAATGAGGGGCTTGAACCTGGGCCCTTGTGGATAGTAACATGTGTACTCAACCACTGCCCAGTCCCTGTATCACCTTTGTAATAAACTGTTCAGTCTGTCACCTTAAAATTTGAACTGAGGAGTGATTAACCTGGACAGTCACTATGGAGTAAGCTTTCCTGTTTGAGCATCCTTGACTGGTTTGAATGAACACAGACCCATTTTTGACCACTAGAGTTAAGGGAGGAGGAAACTGTTGGGTAGGTGGCTCAGAGGTAGAGCACAGGACTTGCATACCAGAGGCCTCAGGTTCAATCTCTATCACCACCAATGCCAGAGCTAGGTGATGCTCTGACCCTGTTCTCTCTCTCTCTCTCTCTCTTCTCTCTCTCCCTCCCTCCCTTTCTCCCTCCCTCTCTCCCTCCCTCTCTCTCCCTCTCTCTCTCATTCTCCCTCTCTACCCATCTCTCTCCCTCTCACTCACACAAATAAACAAATTTTCTTTTAAAAATGACTCAAAGGAATGTAAGAGAAATACTGTTCATGCCCTAATTTTATACATATGCTGCTAAAGCAATTTCAGGATTTTATATAGGCAAGAAAAAAAAAGTTGAATATTGCCTTAAATTTCACTCTGGCTGCTGGTTTTGCAGCAGAAATCCTGTCAACCAGAGAGTGTGGGCCAAGAAAGATGGGAAGAGGGAGCTCAGCCTGTATTGCACAGGCCCTGGGTTTGAGCCCCAGCACCATATATGAGTACCATCAACAGCACCAGGAAAAGCTCCATGGATGGTGGAGCAGTGCTGTGGTGTCTCTCCTCCCCCCCCAACAATAATAATAATAATACTTATTATTATTATAAAGAATAGAAGATTGGCCTCTTTGGTGTCCTGCAAGCATGAGGCCCTGGATTCATTCCCTGACAACATATTTAAAAGAGATATAGCTAGGAAGAAACCAAGAGAGGGTAGGAAGATTGCTTTAGAGAGGAGCCTGCATTGCTACACTGTGGGTCTGGAGCTTCAGGAACTCAGGAGCCCATGGTCCATGTGCCAGAATAGCTGGAATCACTCTCAGGTCACCTCACACTCCTTGCTCAACCTGAAAAGATGAAACGGTGCTGTCTGCTGCTTGCCCCCAAAGTATGTAGGGGCTTGTTCTTATTTTTTTCTTTTTGCAGCATGGTTGTGGAGACGGGGTGGGGGGGGGGGCTCATGTATGTGTGGTTTCATCATTACAGACCAACTTTTTCAAATAGAGACAAAGATCTAGAGGAAAAAAGAGAGATGCCACAGCACTGGAGCTTTCCTTGGTACTGTGAGACTCCCATGTGGCACCTGGGACCAGAACCTGGGCCGCATGCATAAGGCACACACCCTACCCGTGGAGCTTCCTCACCCTGGGGACTGTATTTCTGAGTATTACTGGGTGAAGCTCACTTTGTGACGTATGCTAATTATCAGGAGTGAGAGAGTCCCAAGGGGTGGCTGCTCTGTTCCTGAGCTCTGTTTTGCAATTTATTCTTTTTCACCCAAATTTAAAATCCTGGGCAAGATCAATGTTGTTTCAAAAATCAGCTCTCACTAAGAATCTACACATGTCTCAAAGAGATGCACCTGGCAGGTGATCTTGCTCAAGTCTGTGACAATTGTTTCTTTGTAGTAGTCTAAGGTCTTCAAGTATGAAATATAAGCCCAAACTGTATTGTGCACAACACTCTTAGGTCAAATAACAGGGATTCCCTATGAAAATGAAGTTACCATTCAGTCACATAGCAATTTCATAACACTTGTAAATCTAAAGCTTATTGTCTAAGCAGTGTAATAAACCCATTAAAGAAATAAAGGTGAGGGTGGGCAAAATAGCTCACTTAGACAGTGCTCTGTTTGTGACATGCATGGCCTAAGTTTGAACCCCACCTCTTACCACACTGAAAGACTCTTTGGTGCTGTGGCCTCTTTCGCTCTCTGAAAGAAAAGAAGCAAAATAGAGGTGGTGGGCTTTGGGGTGGTGAGTGCAGGAGGCCACCCAGGGCTGCGGTAGAGAGTGAGCTGGGGGTTTTGTTCCTTCAGAGAAAACATTCCGTGAGCTACAGAGACTTGTACATGATGCTCCAGAGCTCTGGCTGGAGGCCCTTTCAACCTGGGAGCGTCTGCTGGCGCATGAAGCGAAAGAAAGAACGCTTTCTCCAAGAACTACTGCCCCACAAGGAAAAAGAGCTGGGGACAGTGAAGCCCTCATCGCTAAGAAACTCAGGACAGAGCATACACTGGAAGAGCCAAAGAGTCTGCAGTCTGGTCAGCTGGGGAAAGAAAGAGAGGAGGAGGCAGTGCCAGGGCATCGAGGGCTTGTTTCCCAAGATCCACTCCCAGGGATCCAGGGGGAGGCAGCCACAGCAGCTGGCACCAAGGACCCAGGCAGTTTGACTTTCCGCGTCTCCTGTCGCTGCAGTGGTGCCATCGCCAAGGCCTTCACCACACAGGTACTACCTCACCCCCGGGAACCCCTGAGCAAGCAGCCCCCACTTTTGAAAATACGCATTCCTCTTTGCCCTCATGGTACAACTAACTCACCCTCTCAAAGTGTGTCCCGTTTTCCAGAACAAATGCATTTCTCCTTGCAGTTCTTGAAAGGCCTTTGCTGCACAGGACATTTAGCTCTCTAAGTAGGCTTCCCTAAGTGGATGCCTGTTCTTTACACAAAGAAATCCCTGTCTAAGTTTGCAAAGATGTCATAGAAGAAATCCTTAGGCTTCGTCTCAGTGTGATCAGATCTCTTTAAAAATGCATTTTCTTGAACTGCCATCTGAAGCAAAGTTAAAATACCAGTTTGTTGATTAGTAATTTAATTGACACTTGTCAAATCAAAGCGAATATTTCTCTTTTGTTTGAAAAATAGTAGGTGGTTCTCTCTTTGTAAAATACAGGAGTAAATATAATGGAGCTATCAAAATGATTCTAGGAAATACATTTTTAACTATGAGGTTTAACTTCTCAAAGGAAAACCTGATTGTCTATATAAATTCCATAAGGTTTTTGCAAATGATCTTCTAATATATATATGCTGATGGTTAAACCTTTCTTTCTTCCTCCTTTTTTCAATGAAGCCCAAAAATTCTTATTTGGCTTCCTATTTTTTAAAATTATTTTTATTTATTTTTATTTTATTGGATAGAGACTAAAAGAAACAGGGAGGGAAGCAGGAGATAAGGAGAGAGAGACAGAAGCAGCCCTGCTTCACCACTCATGAAGCTCCCCCCCCCCCAGCAGGAGAGGACTGGGGACTTGAACCTGGGTCCTTGTGCATGGTACGGTGTACCCAACCAGGTGCACTGCCACCCGGCCCCTGACACTTAAACCTTTCACAGCTTCTCATATTGATTCTTCTTTCCTCAAACGCCCTGCTTCCCAGGAGGTGAGCAGGCTTGTTGGAGTTGCTCTAATGAAGCAGTTTGGATGGAGAGCGGATCTGAGGCGTCCACGTTTAGAGGTATGGGATGTCCACGTTTGGAGGTACGGGATGTCTCTCTGGGCTCATGGGCTGGATGCCAGGAGCACAGAGCCCAGTGTGCTCCCTGGCTTTCCCGTGGTGCTTCTGAGCTTTAAAGAGCAAGTCCGTGAGATCTGTAGCCACAGAGCAGTATGAGACCTAGCTTTCAATGCAAACCTCTTTCCTGAGTCTAGGAGCTGCTCAGCTGGCAGAGCGAGGACTTGCCGGGGTGAGTAGGCTCCATCACCAGCACTATATGTGCTGGAGCAGAACTGTACTGTTTTCCCCCATGCCTCTTCTCTCTCTCTCTCTCTCTCTCATATATATATATACTCAAAAAATAAGTCAATTTTTTTTAAATTTATAAAATGGTGATATTGAAAAGACCATAGGATAAGAAAGGTACAATTCCACACAATTCCTACCTCCAGAACTCCCTATCCCATCTACCACCACCAAAGCTTTCCTATTCTTTATCCTTCTGGGAGTAGGGACCCAGGATCATTATGGGGGGCAGAAGGTGGAAGGTCTGGCTTCTGTAATTACTTCCACACTGAACAAGGGCATTAGCAGGTTGATCCATACTCCCAGCCTGTCTTTCTCTGTCCCTAGTGGAGTGGGGATCTCGGGAGGCAGGGATCCAGGACACATTGGTGGGGTCGTCTGCCCGGAGAAGTCCAGTTGGCATCATGGTAGCATCTAGAACCTGGTAGCTGAAAAAAGAGTTAAGATATAAAGCAGAGTTTGCCAAACTAAACAACAAGAAAACAGAGGACCCATCCAAAAATGGGAAAAGGACATGGACAGAATATTCACCACAGAAGAGATCCAAAAGGCCAAGAAACACATGAAAAAAATGCTCCAAGTCTCTGACTATCAGAGAAATAACAAATAAAGACAACAATGAGATACCACTTCACTCCTGTGAGAGTGTCATACATCAGAAAAGGTAACAGCAGCAAATGCTGGAGAGGGTTTGGGGTCAAAGGAACCCTCCTACACTGCTGGTAGGAATGTCAATTGGTCCAACCCCTGTGGAGAACTCTCAGAAGTCTAGAAATGGACCTACCCTTTGACCCTGCAATTCCTCTCCTGGGGATATATCCTAAGGAACCCAACACACCCATCCAAAAAGATCTGTGGACACATATGTTCTTAGCAGCACAATTTGTAATAGCCAGAACCTGGAAGCAGCCCAGGTGTCCAACAATAGATGAGTGGCTGAGCAAGTTGTGGTATATATACACAATGGAATACTACTCAGCTATTAAAAACAGTGACTTCAACATTCTCAGCTGATCCTGGATAAACCTTGGAAAATTCATGTTAAGTGAAATAAATCAGAAACAGAAGGATGAATATGGGATGATCTCACTCTCAGGCAGAAGTTGAAAAACAAGATCAGAAGAGAAAACACAAGTAGAACCTGAACTGGAATTGGCATGTTGCACCAAAGTAAGACTCTGAGGTGGGTGGGGGGGAGAATACAGGTACAAAAAGGATGACAGAGGATCTAGTTGGGGTTGTATTGTTATATGGAAAACTGGGAAATGTTATGCATGCACAAACTATTGTATTTACTGTTGAATGTAAAACATTAATTCCCCAATAAAGAAATTTAAAAAAAAGATATAAAGCAGAACAAATTGTTAACTAATCATGAACCTAAAGGCAAGAATATTGCAAATGAAGATTTGGGGGGGTCTCCATTTTGGAAAAAGCTAGTAGGTCTATTTTAGGTAGATTTTAAATAGCATTGTTCTAGAGGCTGGGGAGATAGTTCAGTGGTATAGCACTGGACTTGCGTGCCTGAGGTCTGTTTACTCCCCAGTGCTGAATGTACCAAAGTGATGTTCTGGCCATTCTCTCCATCTCTGTGTGTGTGTGTGTGTGTGTGAGCGTGTGTGTGTGTGTGTGTGTGTGTGAGCGTGTGTGTGTCCGTCTGTCTGTCTGTCTGTCTGATGAAATTCTCTCTCAAATGTAATAAATAAAAAAAAATTTTAAACACAACTCACATAGGAGGATGCCTGCTTTGCCACAAGCATGACCCAGGCAGGCTCGAATCCCTTGTACACCATGTGGGAGCACTATGGCATTGGGGAAAGCTCCAGTGTTGTACTGTTTCTTGCTCTCTCTCTCTCTCTCTCTCTCTCTCTGTTTCTGTCTGAAAAAAGTTGGCCCAGAGACTGAATCCCCAACAACAGAGGAAGGAAGGAAGGAAGGAAGGAAGGAAGGAAGGAAGGAAGGAAGGAAGGAAGGAAGGAAAGAAAAAATTCCTTTCTGAAAAAGATTAATGTGTTATCCACATCAGACATTGTGGAATGGAATATTTTGTCACAGCTGATGAAAGACATTTACTGTAGAGATACCATGTACAGTCACTGTCAGATGAAGCAAGTCCCTGTAAGCAGACCTCTAACTAATTCGAGTCACAGGAAGCTTCAAGAGGGCCATATGGTCCCAAGCTGCATTCCTGTGGGCTCCTTCAGGGCTGAGGGAGGATGTTCTCCTCCATTTTGAAATTAATGTGATGAGATTGCTCTAGATTTAATTAGAGGGAAGTAAAATGCTGATGTGGAAATAAATGCTAGCTGTAAAGACACTTCACTATGTCTGAAAAGCCATCTTGTAAATTTGGCAAGTAGTTGGGTCATTTCTACACTTTATACATCCAGAGATTTACTGTCGTTTGGCTGTAAAATGGAGGAATAGCTGACCAGAGCAGATTTTGCTTTTTGGGTTGTTTTGTCTTGTTATCCACAGGACAAATTTTTCAGAGAGAGAGACTACAGCACCAATGCTCCCTCCAGCGTGGTAGGGACCGGGCTTGACCCTAAGCTGTACACAGGACAAAGCAGGCACCTTCCCAAATGAGCTATCTCTCCAGCCGCAAAGAAGCACAGTGCGTAGAGCCATATAGTACCTTATCCGGTCATTCTCATTTTTAAAAAGTACATTTATAAGTAAATCCCCTTTATCCATTTTGTACAAGGTGTTTGATTCCAAATATCTTTGAGCATGAGGCTGTCTTTCCATTTCTTCTTTCCCTAAGATTGATTAGTGAAAGACATATGCGGTGCCAGGGATTGAACTCAGGACCTCATGCATGCAAGTCCTGTACTCTGCCTGCCAACTTCTATGCCATCCATTGCTTTTTTTTTTTATCCGATGCATGGCTTCCTGCCCTCCCTCACCCCCAATGCTTCCCAGTCCTTCTCAGAGAACCGTAGTTTTGTCAGAGTTTAGTTCAGACTGAAGCAGCAAATATAAATTACATTCACCATTTAGTGAAGTTCATAATAGCTATTCTTGGTAAAAATCAGTACAAACACAACATTGACAACACAGAAATCACACACAGTAACGTATAGAACCAAGACTGTGAAAACTATCCAATAAATTTTGTTCTGCAGATTTAATGGGGAAAATTGTGGTAGAAGAAGCTGCACTCAGTATTTGACATAAAAATATCTGTGTAACATACCTGCGGTATAAATTTTAAATAAAAAAGGATCTCCATAATTTTTCTAAAATGAGCAGTATAAAAAATTGAGAAGCCTGGCTCCGTGATCAAGGAAGGAAAAACTACGTGAAGTTCCTTTCAGATTCTTAATGAAAAACCTAGCAGCCTGGGAATGATCCTGACTGACTGACTCATATTAAAAATATCCTTCAGGTCTAAATATCAGGGAACAAATCTCCTGAGGTCAGACAGCAGAGTGTGAATATTCCAGTAACCTTCCAAGATTAGAAAAGTAATATTCTGATTTTTAGAATATATGTGGGCTGCTAATGATAACTAGAGACGTTTAGATCTACTTTTTTGACCTAAGTGAAGGAAGAAACCCACCCACAGAGAGTGGAAGGAAAAAGAGTAGTTCTCGTTGCCATATATTTAGCTTGGAAAATGGTTTCTGGGACTGAGGAAACAGCATGATGGGTATGTAAAAGACTTTCATGCCTGAGGCTCCAAGGTCCCTGGTTCAATCCCTATAATCCAGAGCTAAGCAGTGCTCTGGTCTTTCTCTCTGTCTCTGTGCTTCTGTGTCTCTCTCATTAAAAAAAAAAAAATTAAAATTAAATAAAACTTTTCTGTTGCCTGGGCTTTGGTGTAGCCTATAGTGATCACCTGAAGCCTCATTCTTATTTGAGGTGAATTCAGGAAGGCTTCGCTAATCCAAAAATACCAAAAAGTGAACGTTATTTCTGGAAACTATGGGGAGCAAGTTCACCTTGAGTTTTCCAGAAAGTGATTTTTCCATGTAACTTGTTCACCAAATTCACCTCAGGATTTGTCTGTGAAATATACTTAAATTTACTTCACCCCTACTCAAGAAAAGAAAAGGAAAAAAAAAAAAAAGAGCATCCTGGTACATTTTTCAGATTTGACAAATAAGACTTTAGACTGACTATCTAGTTGAGATCTAGATTCTCTTAGTTCCTAAAATGTGAGTTTGGAAATTATTGGGTGATGTAGTAATGCGTTCTTGCTTCTGTGTTTAATTCTTCCAGGTCTTTCTGCATCTCAGTGACGTGTACTCAGTGGTGGGGATTCCTGTGCTCAGGTACATGTCCTCCTGTTCTAAGCTCTATGTTTGTGCCTTAGAAGTTTGTAAAACTGTCAACTGTTGTAGAGAACTGATGTGACAGAAGGGGCTAAAGACTGGGGTCCTTGGCTTCAGTCAGTGCGCTCCTGGAGCTTCACCCTGAGAGGTATGAGAGAGATGGCTGCAGTGGCACCTCATGAAATTCCTGACACTTAAAAAAAGCACTTGGTAGGGAGTCGGACAGTAGCGCAGTGGGTTAAGCACAGGTGGCAGCAAAGCGTAAGGACCAGCATAAGGATCCTGGTTCAAGCCCCCCGGCTCCCCACCTGCAGGGAAATCACTTCACAAGCGGTGAAGCAGGTCTGCAGGTGTCTCTCTTTCTCTCCCCCTCTCTCTCTTCCCCTCCTCTCTCCATTTCTCTCTGTCCTACCCAACAATGACGACAACAACAATAACACAACAAGGGCAACAAAAGGGAATAAATAAATAAATGAAAAGCACTTGGTGACATGTGTGACAAAGACATCTCCCCACACCAAATACTCTTTTTTCCAAGATGTCTAGAATGGGAAGTCATCCCTCAATTATGATTTTGAACTAATATACTTCTAAAACATACTTTTATGTATTAGCAAGAGAGGAAGAGAGAACCAGACCCTCACTCTGGCACATGCAGTACTGGAGATCAAACTCAGGGCCCCATATGCCAGAGCTGAACACTGCCCTGGTTTCTTTCTATTGTAAAAATGAATCAATAAATGTTTCATAGAAGACAGTGGAGATTTTTCCCTTGTGTGTGATGAAGTCTTCAGGAGTTAAGTACAGAGGGTTTACGTTTTGGTTCTCTTCAAAGCTAGCTTCTTTGGGCCTGGGCAGTGATACACCTGGTTGAGTGCTCATATTACAGTGCACAAGGACCTAGGTTCAAGCCCCTGGTCCCACCTGCAGGGGGGGGAAGCTTCATGAGTAGTGAATCATGGCTGCAGGTGTCTTTCTTTTTCCCTATCTCTCCCTCCCCTCTCAATTTCTTTCTGTCTGTATCTAAAAAAAATAATAAAAGTAAATAAATAAAGCAAGATAGCTTCCTGGACTGCCAGGCTGAGTGGCTAAGCCAGGGGCTCTGGGGAAGGTGTTTGTGATGAGGCGACATGTGCCTCTGACCCAGGGTACCCACCCGCGGGTGCTGGGAAATGTGTTGAAACCACTCACTGACTTGTTGGGTGTGGTTTTGAGTCCTCTCACCTGTCCTCCTCCCTGCTACCACTCCGGGGGTGTCACTGGTTGCTCCTCCCCACAGGGTCCCCCTTGCCAGCCGAGCTTACATCCAGACAGCTGGGCTGAGGTCCACCGTCGCCTGGGCCATGGCCTCCCTTGCCGAGATCCAGGTGAGGACTCAATGTCAGTGTGTGTGTGTGTGTGTGTGTGTGTGTGTGTGTGTGTGTGTGTGTGTGTGTGTGTGTGTGTGTGTGTGTGTGAGATCTATTTTCTGTCTGCCATTTCCTCCTCTTTTTTCTTTCTCAGGAGTGTGTGTGCATGTATGTATGTGTGTTGCACTGTTTGTTGTGGAAGTTTTGAGAGCATTTTGACTGGGGAAAATGCTCTGAATCTGAGATGTCTAGCTGTCTTAGAGCTGGGAGATAGTTCACATGGTAGCATACTTTACCAGGCATGAGGTTTGGGATTCAAATCCCAGCACCACATGGGAGTGCCATGGACAGCAGTGCGGAGGATCATGGGTGATGGAGCAGTGCTTTGGTGTGTGTATGTGGCTCATTATGTCCATAGAAGTGATACATAGGTGCTATGCCTCTGTGTTTATTTGGATGGTGGAGTTGTGCTATGATGCCAACCCCCTTCTTCTAGCGTTTGCCCTTCTTCCGTAGCCAGTCAACAGCGTCAGGTTGAGCCTGATGTAAAGTTTCGAGACCTCCTTTGAATCTGAAGAGGTGGCAGTCGTTGACTATGTGGGTCATAGTCTGTCTGTAGCCGCAGGAGCAGTTCGGCTCGTCTCTGGCTCCCCAGCGATGGAACATAGCGGCGCACCGGCCATGGCCTGTTTGATACCGATTGAGGAGGGCCCAATCATAACGTGTTAGGTCAAAGCCGGGTTGACGCTTGCAGGGGTCTGTGATGAGGTGTTTGTTCTTTACCTCAGCTGACTGCCAACTCTGTTTCCAAGAGTCTGGAACAGAGAAGTTCAGTGTAGGCGTAGGGGCCACCTCCCAGTATCTCTCAAAAATAAAAGAAACAAAAAATTGGGCTCTGGGAGGCTACTCAGCTGAAATCCTGGTTTTTAAAGACTTTTCAAAGTTTATTTATTATGTTCCCTTTTGTTGCCCTTGTTGTCTTTTTATTGTTGTTGTAGTTATTGTTGTTATTAATGTCATTGTTGTTGAATAGGACAGAGAGAAATGGAGAGGGGAGGGGAAGACAGAGAGGGGAGAGAAAGAGAGACACCTGCAGACCTGCTTCACTGCTTGTGAAGCGACTCCCCTGCAGGTGGGGAGCCAGGGCCTCAAACTGGGATCCTTGCACCGGTCCTTGCACTCTGCACCACGTGCACTTAACCTGCTGCACTACCGTCAGACTCCCTGAGTGTGATAATTTTTTTTTTAAAAAGAGCTTTATTTCACTATTTTTACTTATTTATTTATTTTTTGCCATAGCACATGGCTTATCATGCCTGGGCATGTCACTGAGACCTGGGCTTGGAGACTGGTGCCACCAAGAGCTGACTCAGTCCATCCGGAAGGGCAGCCTGTCCTCAGGTCTCACACCCAGGGACCTTCCATTACCACACCTGGTCCCCTTCCTCAGCCTGCCCTGCCCACACGCACCTAGCTCAGTTCAGGAAAGACTTCCTCTGTCTTCTGCCTTCCTCCGGTTCTAAATTTCTGTCACAGTGCTGATGGTGACAGACTTCATCCACATTTCTTTCTTTTTTTTTTTTTTTTGCCTCCAGGGTTGTTTCTGGGACTCTGTGCCTGCACCACACAAAACCCACACAAAACCCACTGTTCCAGGAGGCCCGTTCCCCCCCTTTGTTGCCTTTGTTGTTTTATTGTTGTTGTGGTTATTACTATTGTTGCTATTAATGTCATTGTTGTTGTATAAAACAGAGAGAAATGGAGAGAGGGGGAGAGAGAGACACCTGCAGATCTGCTTCACCGCCTGTGAAGTGACTCCCCTGCAGGTGAGGAGCCAGGTGCTCAAACCAGGATCCTTACTCCGATCCTTGCTTGTGCTTTGTGCCACGTGCGCTTAACCTGCTGTGCTACCTACCGCCCAACCCTCTTAATCCACATTTTTGTCCTCAGGCCGGGGCATTCGTTTTAGATCCAATGTGTGGACTTGGAACAATCCTTCTGGAAGCTGCCCGAGAATGGCCAGTAAGTTCTCCAGTTCCATATGCCAAGCAGAATAACTTCATTAACTAGTATGTGTGCTCTCTCACCAGCTGCTGACAAGGAGGTTGGCTACTGGGCGATTATTATTTTAATTGTATAACTTGTTATTTACTGCAGTCTAAGTGTATTGTGAAATGTTAATTAAGTTGTGTTAATTTTTTTTCTTCCTTTTTGTTGTTGTTGGGGCTTCACAACTCCAGGAGGACTTTCTTGGATGAAAAAGAGAAAGAGAAGCAAGACATAAAGAGAGACACCACAGCTCAGAAGTTTGCACTGGACTGACTTTTTCAGATGGAAAGAGAGAGAGAAATAAGACAGCGGTAGCGGGTGGGGGTAGATAGCATAATGAATATGCAAGCAGACTCCCATGCCTGAGGCTCGATAATCCCGGGTTCAATCCCACCATAAGCCAGAGATGAGCAGTATTCTGGTGAAAAAAAAAAAAGAAAGGAAAAGAAATAAAATCGGGAAGTGAGAGACCATGGGAGAGGAGCTTCTCCTAGTCCTGAAGCACCTGTTATATGGTGCTGAGGGCTGAAGCCTGGATACCCTACATGGCAAAGCAGGTGCCATCCAGGGTGAACTATCCAGCGGCCATGATCCCTGTGTAATTTCTGAAGATATTTAGATACATGCAGAAAAGCATTACTCACCTTCAGTTTTGTCGGGATTATGCTAATCTCTGTGTTCTTTAAGTCTCTGAACTGCAAACTGTCATCAACAATGTTTTAAAACCTCAACACAATATAACACAATTTCAACACAAGGTTATTGTTTTTTTTTTCTGCTACTGAGTATCATTTGAAAGAAACACTTCCAGTTTCTTTCATCCTGAATTAATCCGTCTATTGGTTGCATACACAAGGCCCCAGGTTCAATTCCCAGCACTACATAGGTGAGAGCAGACTGGCACTCTGGTCTCTCTCTCTCTCTCTCTCTCTCTCTCTCATTCTCTCATAGCTGATCTGGGAGAAATAGCTCAGTTGACAGGGTGTCAAACTTTCATGCCTGAGGCTCCTGGTTCTATCCCTGGTTCTGCATGTAGTGGAGTGGTGCTCTGGCTCATCTCGCTCTCCTCTGTATCCCATGTGAGATTCTCATATAAAACAAATGCAACAGATCTTGTTAAAAAGCAAACTAATCTCTTAAAAATATGTGTTGACTTCATTTTCTCCATTTGAGGAAATGCAAGTTGATTTTTCCTTTTTTTAATTATTTCTGAGCTTTTCTCCAGCTCTGGAATATCTCTCTGCATGGCATATCTGAGTCCCTCTGTACCTGTTCACACCTCTGCCCTGCAGAACGCTTGCTACGTGGGAGCGGACATCAGTGATGCCCAGTTGGTCGGTGCAGGGGACAATCTGACTGCTGCTGGCTTCTGGGACAGAGTGGAGCTGCTCAAGGCCTCTGTTACAGGTCCGTCCTGGGGATGGTGTCTGGGGGAGTGGATGTACACACACACCCAGAACCCCAATATAAAACCAGACCTACCTTTCATCCACAAAAGGCCAAGTTATTGACCCCCTAAACATAGTCTGTGGTGCTAGTACTCAGCATATGCCCAAATTAAAATTGCAGCTGATAGGGTATTGATAGTTGTTGACTGGTAGGACAGGTGCAAAAAGAAATTATTAGAGATAAAGGAGGTAAATGGTAAGTGGAAAGAAAGTCTGTACTCGGGGAGTTGGGCGGTAGCACAGCAGGTTAAGCGCACGTAGCGCAAAGTGCAAGGACCGGTGTAAGGATCCCGGTTCGAGCCCCCTGCTCCCCACCTGCAGGGGAGTCGCTTCACAGGCGGTGAAGCAGGTCTACAGGTGTTACCTTTCTCTCCCCCTCTCTGTCTTCCCCTCCTCTCTCCCATTTCTCTCTGTCCTATCTCATAAGGACAATAATAGTAATAACTACAACAACAATAAAAACAACAAGGGCAACAAAAGGGAAAATAAATAAATAAAAAAAAGAGTCTATACTCTTCAAAGGGAGAAGAGGGCCAGAGGCCAGAGACAAAGCTTCAGCTCCAAGGTTAGGATTCTGTGGGCTTTTATGGGTGGATACATGGGTGTGGGGGAGGGGAGAGAGGCAGGCAGTGGACACAGGTGTCTGTCCATGGGTGGTTGCCACAGTCATCATTTCTGGCACTTAAGGAATATGGGGTGTGAGTGGGAAGTCAATGGGTGCAGCCTTGAAACATATTCTTAAAGAACTTTTTTTTTATTATCTTACTGGATAGAGACAACCAAAAATCTGGATGGAGACAGCCAGAAATCGAGAGAGTAGGGGAGCTAGAGAAGGAAAGAGAGACACCTGCAGCCCTGCTTTACCACTTGGAAAGCTTTCCCCCTGTAGGTGGGGACCAGGGGCTCGAACCCTGGTCCTTGAGAATTGTAACATGTGCTCTCAACTAGGTGAGCCACCACCTGGCCCCTGCCTTGAAATATTTACTGGAAGTGACAGTGGGTAGTTGGTCTTTCCCCCTGAGGAGAGGCCTTCATCTCCCTGACAGGACTGTGAGTCCCAGAATATGCACAGATCGTCTTAACAGACTCCCATCTTGCCTCCTTAGCCTTCCTAGTAACTTGTTTTATTTTTTTTTTTGTGAGATTCGTCATTAGGGACAGTACCCAGAACTGAAGCTTTGCCTTTGTAAAATGTTTGTGGTACCTCTGAACCGTTTCCCATAACCAGGGAGCCCCTGACGCGGGCACAGTTCAGCAACTTAAAAGCCAGAACCACAGTCAGGGCCCTTTGGGGTGCTCTCAGACCAACAATATGAATCACTGCGCAGTTATGCCTTATCCTGGCTTCATGCATCCCCATATGCTAAGCTGGGACTTCTGGTGTCTGAATAGGGGGAGGTGAGGGTAGAACTGGGCAGAGGCAGAGGCAGCGTTTCAGCCACAGCCAGGAATCCAAGCTGTTGATCTAATTAAAACAATGTTTCTCCAAGATGCTGAGCTTTCAGCTTTTTGGGGGAGCTCCACATTCCTTCCTCCTTTTTCTTTCCTTCCGCCCTCCCCTCTCCCTTCCAAGTGAGCACATTCAGGGTCCGGGAGAAAACTCACCTCACAAAACACACACCAGGCTGTGTGTAGTCCTGGGCTTGGGCCCTGGCCCTGGGCATGCTGGAGGAGTGCCTCTTTCTCTCATCCAAAAAAGAAAGAATGAATGGATGAATGAAAAAAATTGGTCACATCCTCCACTGAGTAACAGCACACATGTACAAAGACCAGGGTGCATTTCCAGAACTGCGTTTAACAAAAAAAAAAAAAAAAGACTGGACTCGCTGTGGCACACCCGATAAGTAGAGCACACATTACCATGCGTAAGGACCTAAACTGAAGTGCCGGGTCCTTACCTATAGGGTAGATGTTTCACAAGCAGAGAAGCAGCGATGCCCATGTCTCACTGTCTCTCTCCCTCTCTATCTCCCCTTTCCTCTCAATTTCTCTATGTTAACCAAAGAAAGAAAGTCTTTTGCATCAACCCCTTCACAATCTCCAAACACCTGAGTCCACCATCTTGTCTCTGTCCCACCACCAACTCTACTTAGCTCTCATGTCTTGAGTATTTCCTCTAAGATTTTACCTTAAAAACAAGCAAAAGCACTCAGTAAAAATGTATTTATCTCAATGAGAGAAATGGTGGGAGGGGCTATAGCTGGAAATCGAACTGTTTTTTAAATTTCTTGCCATAAAGAATTTGGTTGTTGACACCACTGATAGCTAAAGCCAGAGAATTCATGTTGTCTAGAAGAATAATGATTATTAAGACTTTGTTGCTTCTCTGCAGAATTAGATGCTATTCACAATGACAGCTGAGGCACCTTCCACCTTAAATTAGATGATAGTTGGGAAGGAAGCCAGTAAGGAGAAAATAAAAAAATAAGCTCAGAAAATGGGGGTTGAGATCGGGTGCATTGTCTTGTGAGGATCTAGTTTCCAAGGAGAGAATGGAGAGACAAGAAAGATTATATTTAATAATCAAAGTCTAGTCATGTATTGCACCAAAGTAAAGGGCTCAGGGATGGGGGTAGGGAGTGGGTGGAGAGTGTTAAGGTCCTGGAACATGAGGGTGGTAGAGGACCTTGGTGGGGGCTAGAGTGTTATGTGGAAAACTGGGGAATGTTACACATGGACCAGCTACTGGATTTTACTGTTGACTGTAGACCATGAGCCCCTCCATAAAGAAAAAAATAATAATCAAAGACTACATTGAATTTTGTTTAGTGCTAGGGTTCACTGTGTCAGTTAATCTTAGTCTAGTCTCTAGAACTTGGGACTTAATGTAGGTGTTTTTTAGCCTTAGTCCCCATTAAAAATAAAAGTACAGTGAAAAGTACAGTCATCTTCCTTCAAAACAAGTAGACCTATACATGCAAATTTTCATACACAGACATGGAAAGGGAAATGAGAAGTATAAACAGAACTTTGTAAAAGGTTTTTCTAGGTGACTTAATGCATTTCTTCTTGGGTTTGGTAATTTTATACTCATGTAATATCTTTAGAGAATTGAGTTGCCTGGTTAATTTAAAATCCTATGCCACTTATGCCCTAGCAGACCTGAAAAACCAATTTCCGAAGAACAAAATGCATGGAGTATGCCATCAATCTCGGGTGATTCTGAAGAATCTCACCACTGCTTAGAAACAATGTCAGCAACCCTCAGAGCTCCTTAACATGCAAAGATAGCCCTGTGTGCTTGAGTTTCCTCACGTTCAGGTTGTAATTATTGACTGTAAAGGGCTCCTCTGGCTTCTGTGTTTCAGAGTTGCCGCTGCTGTCAGAAAGTGTTGATGTTATTATTTCTGACGTTCCATTTGGGAAGAAGTTCAAGTTAGGAAAAGACATCAGGAGCATTCTAGGAGAAATGGAGAGGTGAGCCGTGACACTGACCCCCATCATTTTTGAGCTCCTAGGCAATTCACTAAAATACATCAGAGCAACTCCGTGCCAGTGTGACTGTGGTGGCCTAATTCCCCAGAGTGGTTGTAGTCTGGTCATCTGCCGTTTCCAGTCAGAGGAATAGCACTGAAATAGTCATTTCATGTCCTCGTACAAGATAGAGTCTACTTAGAAATCATTCTTTCAGGGCCTGGGAGACAGCTTCTCTGGTAGTGTGGACACCTTGAACCATGCAGAAGGTTCTAGGTTCAAATCCTAATGCCACAAGGGAGTACCCAGGCACCAGAGGAAGCTCCACAAATGGCAGAGTGCACAGTAGTGCTTTCTCTCTCTCTCTCTCTCTCTAAAATGCAAAGAATGAAAAGTTGGTGTATGACATTACAGTGCACAAGGACCTGAGTTCAAGCCCCCACTCCCCACCTGCAGATAGAAGGTTCATGAGTGGTGAAGCAAGCCTGTCTCTCTCCCTCTCTCTCTATCTCCCCTCCCCTCTCAATTTCTCTCTGACCTATAAAATTAAAATAGAGAAGAAGAAAAAAAGGCAAAAAATGGCTGCTGGGAGAGGTAGATTTGTAGTGCTGACACCTAGCCCCAGGGATAACCCTGGTGACAAAAATTGATAGATAGATAGATAGATAGATAGATAGATAGATAGATAGATAGACAGACAGATAGATAGACTGATTGATGATAGAGAGTTGGTGTAGGACTGGTAAGGAAAGCAGATCTGTACTGGTGACTACAAATTATGGTAGGGAAAGCAGATCTGTACTGGCAGCCCCCGTATTTATGGTAATAAATGTGCAGCACTGTCAGAGAGCTTGTGTGCAGGTGAACAGCAGCAGCTCTCAGATTGAGAGCACCAGATGTTTGACGTGTGTGCTGAGAGAGCAGGCCCGAGTCCACCTGTCTCATCTCGTTCCAGGGTGCTCCGAGTCGGTGGGACTCTGGTGTTGCTGCTCAGTGAAGCCCACTGTCAGCAGCTGGTGGGCAGGAAAGGTGACCTCAACCCCCCAGGAGATACCAGCCATGAAGAAGAGACTGTCGTCCCTGGTGACATGGGCAGGACAGACGCGGCACCCCCATGGGGCTCCCTGATGCCCAAGGAGGCCCACTGGGTGAGCCTGGGGAGAACAGTGGCTTTACTATGCAAGTACAGAAAGTCCCTGCCTTCTGGGGGGACACCAGCCTCCACCAGCCTCCTGGCTGCAGAAGGAGGAATAGAGGGACCCCACACACACACCAGCCTGCCAGAGACTCCTGCAGACCCTAGGCCAGGCTGACTCCCTGATCAGGAGGCGTTGCTGCAGCGTGTGTCTCTGTGAGCTCAGGGACAGTGATCTAAACTGCAGGACCCCGGACCCTGGTGGGAGTGTGGAGAGCCTCCCTCCCCCGAGGTGCATGGGGACATCGCTTCAGCTTCCAGTCAACAGTTCCCTGATTGGGGTGGAGAGAGAGCTCCACCAGGTGGGGCACATGCCTTGCTATGTGTTCAGTCCATATTGGAGCCCCAGTACCATATGAGAGGTGCCAAGGCGCTCGGAGAAGCCCTGATGCTATAGTGTCTCTCCTCTTACTCTCTGAATGAAAAGGCAGCAGTGAAATCAGCAGATGTGAGGCCCCAGTTACACACACACACACACACACACACACACACACACACACGCAGCAATAAATAAGGGTTTTCTGATGTTCACACCATCATGACCAGCCTAGTAAGATTTTAATTGTCAGTAGTTTTTTGTTTTTTTCTTTTTCATTTCAATGTGGAACCTTTTATGTCTTCTTTGGATAGGCAATATGGTCCTTTGAATCCATAATTTTCTTCTCCACTGAAAGGAACATAATCTCTGTGTGCAATTTATTTGCATTTTATATGTTCTCTGTCAGCCACATCTATCTGTGCATTCCGTATCATGTAAAACAGCAGCAGGAGCAACAACTATACAAATAAAGCTAATGCCCCCCAACAGGATGGAAAAACAACTTTGCTCTTCTAATTTTTTCTGAGAAATCTAAGCAACCCTTCACCTCCTGGCAGCAAGTGAAATGCAGCCCTGTGTACCCTGCTGAGAAGCGGCGTGGAGCTGGCCACATGGGGTTTCTGTCAGTCACCCAGTGGAATTGGCCTCTTGGCCCCCCTTTCTTTTTTTCCCCTCCCTGCAGGGTTACCACTGGGTCTCGGTGTCAGCACTACAAATCCACTGCTCCTGGCAGCCATTATATTTTTCCACTTTATATAGGACAGAGAGAAATTCAGAGAGGAAGGCGAGGTAGAGGGGGAGAGAGAAAGACACCTGCGGACCTGCTTCAGTGGCTCATGAAGCGTCCCCACTGTGGGTGGGGAACAGGGGCTCGAACCCAGATCCATGAGCAGGTCCTTGAACTTTGTGCAATGTGTGCTTAACCGGGTGCAACACTGTCTGACCCCTGAGCCATTTTGTCTCTTGTCGGGACTCCTGTTGCCTGCAGGGCCTGTGGCAGAACCGGAAAGGACATAAGCGAGGGAGAGAGCTTTTGCGAACTGGCACCAGCTGCAGAAAGCTAGAGGAAGTCCACACAGGTAGAAAGTCTGGGGGCCCCCCAGCTCCCCACCTGCAGGGGAGTCACTTCACAAATGGTGAAGCAGGTCTGCAAGTGTCTATCTCTCCCCCTCTCTTGTCTTCCCCTCCTCTCTCCATTTCTCTCTGTCTTATCCAACAATGACATCATAATAATGACAACAATAAAATAACAAGGGCAACAAAAGGGAATAAATAAATAAAATAAAATAAATAAAATTTTTAAAAAATTTTTCCCCTGGGTGGGCAAAGCTGCCATTCTTTCTTTTGTTTGTTGTTTGTTGCTTGTTTATTTGTTTTTGCTGCCAGGGTTATCTCTCCGGCTCAGTGCCCGCAGGACAAGCCCACCACTCCCAGCAGCCATTTTTCTTTTTCTTTCCATTTTACTGGATAGGACAGAGAGCAATCAAGAGGGGAGGGTAGGATATAGAGGGAAAGAAACAGACACCTGAAGACCTGCTTCACCAGTCACGTACCTTCCCTCCTGCAGGTGGTGGCCAGGGCTCAAACCCAGCTCCCTGAGCACAGTGACGTGTGCACTCACTTAACTGGGTGCGCATCCGCTCCGCCCCTTGCCACTCTTGTGTCCTAGTCACCCGCCTCGGGGGTCTCTGGAGTATTAGGGGTTTTCTCTGCTATGTGGTAGGTGGAGTGGTCACTGATGTGTGGGTAGGGGCAGGGCTCTGGGATTTCAGGGTGCCCTTTGGGGCATCTGGTTACCGTGGCGACTGTGGTTCTGTCCGTCACTGGGGGCTAGAATCACTGGTCCAGATTCATATTTGGAGAGTGGCATTCAGCTGTCTGTCCACCCAGCCCTCCTGTGGTTCAGTGGCAGGTGTTTCCAGTTCTCTGGCAGGTGTGGAGTCATGCAGAGTGGCTTCAGCCCCACTCATCCCTGTCTCCGTCCTTCCCCTCCTGAGCAAAGCAGAGGCATCCTAAGCAAGGAGCAGAGCTCCCCCAGGCTTGGCTCCCTCTCCAACAAACTAGTGGGAAGGCATATCTCTGACTCACTGCCTCCAGCCTTCCCTGCCCTAGCTTGCTTTGGAGCACAGTTTAGTCTGGTCTGGCCCCTTCTCCCCCGAGACTCCCCCTGCATTCCTGAAACAGGGTCAGGGAAGCGCATGCCAGAACTGTCCAGCTTTGCACTCTGCTCACTAAGCGAAATACCACTCAGGGTTTACCCAGTAGAGTGCTCATGTCACATGCACAAGGACCCGGGTTCGAACCCCCTGCTTCCCACCTGCACACTCAGCTGCCACCTCCTGCTCCAAGAGAAAGTCCCTTTGCTTTTCTCACTGCTTTACCCCTGAGGTGCAAGTGCTGCCTTGGAGACTTCTGACTCCCCAGTGTCTCCCAGCCCACAGGGTCGGTCAGCGTGCCTTCCAGGAGGACCGAGGCCATGCACTCCTCACGCCCCAGAGAAGCAGCACCTCGGTGAGGTTTGAGCTAGCTCCTGGGTTCTGGATGCCCCTAAGGTAGACACTTTCCCTTTTTTATTTTTGGGTTTATTTTTGTATTTATCTATTGGCTAGAGATGGGGAAATTGAAAAGGAAGATGAGATAGAGAGGGAGAGAAGCAGAGACAGACATATACAGACCTGCTTCATTCACTGCAGTTAAAGCTTTCCCCTTGCGGGGGGGGGGGGGGGGGACTGCGTGCTTGAACCCAGATCCTTGAACACTGTTATGTGTGTGCTCAACCTGGTGCACCACCACCTGGCCCTCAGCTTCACTTTGCCCAGGCCATTGGGAGGGGGTCCCCATTATGACAACCCTGTCATGTGACTGATGGACAATAAACGGGACAGAGGGGAAACAAACAGCCAAAGACTGAGGCTCAGGAGACAGGCCAGCTGGTGAACAGCGGTGGGGTTCTAGAAAGTTCCATAGTAGCTGCCCATTCTCTGGGAGTGAAGTTCTTGGAGGCTCCTTGAATCAGAAGCTTCTGGAAACGGGTGGAGTCCTAGAGGTGTCTCTGATCTGCTGCATTCTGATGCCCAAATCAGTCCTGTATTTCAGGTCCCTCCCAGGCTGTGACCAGCCTTTGAAAATTGTGATTTTTGTGCCTCCACCACCACAGGATGTTGCTATGTTTCATATTGGTTTGTTCCCCTTCCCCCCAACTCTGAGAGAATTGGTTTGGCCCTTGCTAGTTTCACGCCCCTTTTTCTCCACGCCCCCTATGCTAAGGATGTGCAGAGTCCCAGGGGCAGCCGCTGCGGAGGAAGAATGATAGGGAAGCACATGGTGTGGTGATTTGCCTGTTCGTGAATAAAGATTAAACTGCAGCTTCTCAGCCCAGCAGTGTGTCCTCGAGTCTCTGTCTACCGCCGCAAAGCTAGCCCGGCCTGCTGGCGCCCCCGAACTTTAACAACAACAGGAGAAAGCCCCTTTCTCTGCCCAGGGCAGGATGTCCCTCCTTCTCAAAGGCCCCCTGGTCCTTGCTGGGTCCCTGCAGTGTCAGTGCGCGGAGCGTCTCCCTCTCAGGGTAGGGACATTCCATAGTGGCCACGACCTATCTCTCAGGAACCCCTGACAGGAGGCTGACATACAAGGGTGACAGCACCCCTGGGTGTCTGGTGGCCAACAGTGTCATAGGTTTGCTGCTCAGACCCATTTGCTTTCAAAGCCAGGCCGCACTGGGGTACAGCCGGCCTCTGAATTTCCAAGCCAAGCTCTGTAGCTCTGGAAGCGACTCTTGGCTTACTCCTGGGAGCCTGACCCCAGGACAACAGGAAATGTGGGAAGCAGGTGAGGGATGGCTGCTAAGTCCCCAGGCCCCCAGTTAAGTGACTGCAAGGTCAAGGTAGCCAGGGTCCCAGGGACTGAGTGAGTACAAAGTCCCACAGAGACAGCTCACCAGGCAAATCTGGGCTCCTGGTGGGTCACGTGCGTGTCCTAAAATAAGAGACTGTGCTCAGTTCTCTTCACTGACTGGACAGCGCTGCAGGCAGAGGATACCCACGGGCCCATCTTCACATGTCCCCAGGTCCCCAGAGGGACCCATGCCCAGGCTAGTGCTCTCCATGTTCTTTCTTTCTTTTCTCCTCGCCTTCCCTCCTTTTTCTCTTCTTTTGCCTTTTCTTGTCCTCTCTCTTTCTCCCTTTCTTTCTTTCTTCCTCTCTTTTTCTTCCTTTCCTTCTCCCTAGTGTTCTTTCTCACTTTTTCTTTCTTCCTCCCTTTCTTTGTCCTTCCTCCCCTTCTTTCTTCCCTCCTTCCTTGCCCACCTATACATCCATCTTCCTGAAATCCCCCCGCCCCGTCTCCAGACCCTGCAAAGACTCTTGAAACCACTGTTTATTTGGGGAGTCTTTGTGGGCGTTCCTGCTCATCCTCTGACTAGGCCCCACCTTCCACAGCCCTGTCCGTCCCCTGTGTGGCTTCTCATGCTTGGCCTGATGCAGCTTAAGAGCACCTGCCTTGCCAGAGAAGTCTGTTGGTGTGAGAGCGATTTCCTGTCTGTCCCTGGAGGCTGAAACTCCAGTAAGGGCTCTGCAAGGAGCAAACAGGTGCCACCACCCCAGCCCTCATGTCCTAAGCGCTTGGGAGGGAAGGAGATCTGATGGGCACGCAGGCCAGGGCCTCGTGCTAGAGCAGAATCCCCTTCTTCCCTCCATCATGGGGGAGTCTGTTAGAGCCCCCTCATGCCTGCCCCCCCAAGGCCTCTTACAAGTCCACTTTGCTTTGAAACCCCTTACAGGCACTTTGAAGCTCTCTAGGAAAGAGCCTGTTGAGTTAGTTCTCTATCAGGTCCTCCTGCACTAACTCCTCAGATGCTTCTTGTGTCTGACTGTCTGTGCGACTCCCCTGTTGCGTGTCTGATGTTCCTTCATGATCCACTTGAATAAGAAAAGCTCACACGGGTGAACTTGAGGCCCAGGCTGGAACAAAGCAGGCTGTGGAGTGCTGAGTGAAATGACTGTGGTTTGGGGAAGAATCCCCTCTTTTTTGGTAAATGCTGTCTGTGGTGGGTGGTGCTGAGGGAGTGGCCTCAGTCATACACACAGTTGTGCTAATGTCCTCAAGCTTCCAAAGAGCAGAGATGTCACATCCAGGAAGTCTCTTCCCCAGGGCAGGACCCTCCCCGGCATCTGCTGCTGCCCCCATGCAGGTGGGCTGAGAGCCATTGTGCTAGGGCTTCTGTCTGTGTGGGACTCTGCAGCCAGTCACCCTCTTTCTCTCTTCCCTCCAGTGTCTTCCTGGCCTGTCCTCTGTCCCTGTGTCCTCACTCCAGTGAGTTCAGCCATCCTGCAAATATGGCCTGGGCAGAGAAAGACCCAGCCCCAGAAAGCTTCTGGAACAGGTGGAGAAAGAGTGGATACCAAGATCAAGGCCCTAAGATCTGCAAGGTCCAGGGGCAAAGCCAGAGTCAGTAGCTGGGGGAGGGCAAAGGAAAAGAATAGGAGTGGGGACAGAGAAAAAAGGACAGAAAGAGGCCTGGGCAGTAGCATAGCACAATTGTGCATATGGTACAATGTGCAAGGACTGGCCCCAGGCTCCCCACCTGCAGGGCGTTGCTTCATAAGTGGTGAAGCAGGTCTGCAGGTGTCTATTTTTCTCTCCCCCTCTCTGTCTTCCCCTCCTCTCTCCATTTTTCTCTGTCCTATGCAACAACAATGGCAGCAATGACAACAATAATAACAACAAGGGCAAGAAAAATGGCCTCCAGGAGCAGTGGATTTGTAGTGCAGGCACCAAGCCCCAGCAATAACCCTGGAGGCAAAAAGGAAAAAAAAAAAAAACAGAAAGGGGTGTGTGTATGTGTGTTTGGAACACATTTTGCTGCCCACAGGTGGACTTGTTCATTCAGATAGAGAGGGAGAGACACCACAGTGTCAGAGCTTCCCCTAATGCAATGACCATTCCATGTGGCACACACATGGTAAGGCATGAGTCACACACATGGTAAGGATGCTGAGTCACACACATGGTAAGGCATGTGTCCTACCTGCTGAGTTATGTCTCTGGCCCCATATGGTCAGGCTTCAAGGAAGTTTGAGGACGACACCTTTTGTGCTACAAGACCTTCATTGCCACAAAACAGAAGAAGGACCAGCCCAATTGCATTGGAAACTAGAAAAGCTTTTTAAAAATTGTATGAATGCAGTGGGGAGGCAGCACAGGGGCAGAGCCCTAGACTTGCCCACACGGGTCCCATGAGAAGTCCCCGGCATCACACAGGCCACAGAGATGCTCTGCTTCATTTGTTGCCCCTTTTGCTCATTAATAAAAAAAATGAAAGAATTGAACAGCTTGTGGAAACAACAGAACTCATGGCCAGGGAAATGCTGGAGCTGGGAGAGCACAGGATTTGCATTTCTGGAGCTCTGGGTTCGAGCCCCAGTGTCCCCATGTAATGAGGTGGTGCTCTGGCTTCTCTCTCTCTTACTTCAAAATCCTGTATCATGTGGGAGCTTCTTTTGTGACGTAAGCAGGAAGGTATACATCTTTCAAAAGAATAGCACAGGTTTTTTTGTTTGTTTGTTTGTTTTGTTCTCATCTGTCCTTGGACATTTGGCATTTGGGTTACTTCCATGCTTTTGTGATTACAAATTGTGCTGCTATGAGCATAGGTATACACAGATTTCTTCTGATTGGTGCTTTTGTTTCCTTAGGATAAATCCCCAGGAGAAAATTTGCTGGGTCAAAGTATATGTCTAGAGGACCTAGTAGGGGTTGTATTGTTATGTGGAAAACTGAGAAATGTTATGCATTTATAAACTATTGTGTTTACTGTTGACTGTAAAACATTAATCCCCCAATAAAGGGAAAAAAATTTTTTCAAGTATAGTTCTGTTTCTAGTGATCTGGAACTAGAAGACATCATGTTAAGCGAGATAAGCCAAAAAGAGGAAGACAGCTTCTGAATGATCTCACTTATAAGCAAGACAATAAATAGAGACAGGAAGGAGAATATGAGTGAAGCATGGACTGGGCATGGCTGTTGCATCAAAGCAAGGAACTCTGGGGAAGGCAGGGGGAGGGAGAGGTAAAAGAGAACTTTGGGGGCCTGGTGCAGTGAAATTGTAGTCAGGCACAATGGCCACACTGTGAAGCATTACCCCCCTCAATAAAAAAATAATAACAATAATAGCACAATGCTATGTCTGTCTGTCTGTCACTCAGCCAGGAAGACATGGCCAAGCTAACAAGGGGGCAGCAGTTTAATGCAGACAAGGTCACATACAGACAGGGGCTGAAACAATGCCACATAGAATCACAGAGTGTCCCTGCTTCTCGAACCAAGACGGCAAAGACAACTCCCATGGACAAAGAAGTCAGGAAGTCAGTGGGGTGTGTGTGTGTGTGTGTGTGTGTGTGTGTGTGTGTGTGTGTGTGTATCAAAGGAAGATGTCACTGAGGATGAAGCTGCAGCATGGGGGTGTGGCAGGCCCGGCGTGGTGACCAGGGATGGAGCCTGGCTATCTCAGGGAGCTTTGTGCAGAGAGAGGATTCCGGTCACCCTCCAGACACGTGGCTGGCAGTCTGGCAGGGCCACCCCGCCTGTGTCCCCTGGGCAGGTCCTGCCAGTCTCACAGTCATGGCAGACAGAATCCTTAAAGCACTTGGAGCCACCGCCCTGTCCCGTCCTGGGGGTGGGGGTGCTGGGTGGCTGGAATGTCAACATCATGGGCTTGTGCTTGGAGGCCCTGGCAGGTGGCAGTGTCACACAGAGGAGTCCCGGCCAGCCTTGAGGTGTGCCAGCTTGGTCCGACTGATGCAGGGGGAGGCGACACAGAGGCCACCAGCTGCCACCACGAGGCCCAAGCTGCACCAGGCACAGGAGACAGCCCAGCCGTAGCCGTGGTCCACACCAGCCGGCAGGCTGAACAGGAGCTTGGGTGGCCGCTGCAGCTCATAGGACACACTGGCCGCGTAGGTGCACAGCGAGATGGTGCAGAAGATGCCTATGGGTGGGCAGGAAGGAGATGGGTGCGTCAGGCTTATCTGGAAGACACTCAGGGCCCCCTCCAAGGCCAGAAGTGAGCCTGGCAGTGCTACTGGCTCGAGGGGCAGCCCTGGCCACCAGACTATGAATGCTTCTGGCTTTGCTTTGGAGGAAGCTAGGATTTCACACATGTCTGCTTTCTCTACTTCTGTAAGACTTTTATGCTCAGAGAGACAGAGATGCTACAGCTCTGGAGCTTCCTCCAGTGCCTTAGTACCTCCCATATGGCACTGGGGCTCAAACTCAAATCAACAGCATGGCAAGGTCTGTTCCCTGCCCTGTAGGCAATCTCTCTCTCTCTCTCTCTCTCTCTCTCTGGCTTTAAAGTTTTTTCAGAAGCACAGCTTTTCACTTCTTCAGAATGGGCCACCACACCTCTGCCACCACTAAAGTTCCAGTGCTCCTCCACAGAGCCCACTGGAGCCCTCCCCCAGCAGCCACCCATCCCTACTGCATACCCCACCCCAGGACCTCAGTTCTGCAGCCTGACATCAAAGACTTTCCTCCTTCCTTATGTTCCTCCCTCTCTTTCTTTCCTCTTTCCCTCCTTTCTTTCTTCCTTCCTCTTTCCTTCCTTTCTTTCTTTTTCTTTTTTTCTGTTGTCACCTGTGTTCTTTCTGGGGCTTGGTGCCCATATGAAGAACCCACCACTCCCAGTGGCCTCCCCCCTTTTTTTCTATTATATTTGATAGAATAGAGAGATATCAAAAGGGGAGGGGAGATAGAGAGACAAAGAGACACTTGCTTCACCACTTGTGAAGTGTCCACTCTGCAGGTGGGGAGCAGGGGATCAAACCCAGATCCCTGTGAATGGTAATGTGTATGCTTAACAATGCCACCACCTAGCCCCCTGCTTTGTCTCTTTATCTCCTCCATGTGACAGAGACCTCTCAGTATTTTTCTTTCACACAAGTCCCTTTAGCCCTTTCTATCATTATTGTTGTTGTTGTTATTGCCAGGGCATTGCTCAGCTCTAACTATGGGTGATGCCAGGGCTGAAATCTGGAACCCCTCAAATGCAAATGCAAGGCATGTGTACTGCTGCTATGCTGTCTCTTGTCCTGTTTCCTATAGGGTTGGCTTGGGCGTCCAGGAGTCCTGAACTGTTCTGAAAAACCTTCTCTGATTCCTTCCCTCAACCCTGCCTTCTGCATGTCACCTGACCAGAGCTTAACTCGGCCACACAGTATCTAGTACTGGAGAGAGCAGTGTGGAATTAACAGACGGGAATTCTTACAGTCTGCCCAGAATCATCTTGCTGGCATGGTATTTAGGTTTGAAGCCATGTTTGCTTTTTATTCCTACAAAAACCCTAATAAAAATTCTAATTATCTTAAAGGAGAAAATCTATAGAAACCCAGTATATAGTTTTCTTTCCTCTTCATTCTGTGTCTCATTTGGTACCATTTTTAGACAACTAAAGTCACTTTCATGTCAACTTTAAAGGATTTATTTATTTTCATGAGAAAGTTGAAGAGATCACAGCTCCACTCAGCTCTGGTATATTTGGTGCTGGGGGGTCGAGCCTAGGGCCCCACAGAGGCAAGTCCTATGCTCTAGCCACTGAGCCATCTCACCAGCCCTGAAGTCTGCTTTCTTTGTTAATCCCCAACATCATTAGTACTTATCATGCCACCAGTAAATCATATTCTAACTCAGTTTTTACAAGGACTACAATCATATTTCAAGGCACAGAACCTGCTACTTAATTGAGCCTCTACAAATTGTTGTCTTTCTGTTTTAATAAATGAAACCAAAACTTTGAAATAATATAAACTGAATCCAGGAAGTCAGGGTTGTTAGGAAACTGTTCAATAAAGAAATCAAGCACTTCAGCCACTCAGAATGAGGGTGAGCTGAGGGAACAGAAGGAAAAGGGATGGACCCCAGACTTGACATTTCGTACACCAACAATCCATCCTGTTGGGAACACTTTTACTGACTGTGAGCAAAGGGAATTATGGGGCATAAACATAATTGGCATACAGCTGACGTCGAGAGCACAGGACAGACAGACATAAACTCAAAAAGGACTGTGGGTATGTGAGACTACTTAAGCCAACTTCTAGTGGAAGTTTGCATTTTCTCACCTCCCTTCTACCACTACTGTTCCTGTCTGTTCTCCCGGCCCCGCACAATGCTGCTATTTTGGGGACTTGCACATGCTGAAGCTGAACGCTGGTGAACTAAGTTTAAGGACACGTCTAGCTAGCCCTTTTCTCCTGTTTTCTCATCATGGTTTTGAAGTACCTAATAAAAACTGCCATTTTGATAAATCCCAAGCAAAAGCCCACAGAAATTTTTATTTTTGACTATATTGTCCTTCCTGAACACTGAAATCAGGACGCTGATAAAGATGCTGCAAAAGACCCCAACAAAAGATGTTTGGTCCTCAAGCACTATAGCCAGGGGCCCTACTATGCCTGTCATTAGCCACAGTGGGCCCTGAGGTCTGGACTGCCACAGGCTCAGAGCAGGCAGTTCAGGCCCCGTGTCCATGCAGCTCTGAGTCCACGTGGCCCTCTCCAGACCTGGCCTCATCCTCCTGACAGGATGTCACTCCTATCACCAAACTGCTTTGGTGGCCTCCGGATCTCACAGGACACAGACATTCATTTTAGAACTGGAAGGAGAGGATGGTAAGTGACCAAGCACTCACCACTCATTGCAATAAAGCTTTGGGGATGAGGAAGACTGGCAGAAAGCCTGCCCCAGAAGGCAGCGACAGGGAGGAAACACAGACCCCTCACTCTGGCTGTAAACAACAGAATGAGGACTCCTCCACCAGGCTAAGCCCAGATCCTCTCCACAGGGGCCTTTAGAAAAGAAACTTCAGGGAGTTGGGCTGTAGCGCAGCGGGTTAAGCACAGGTGGTGCAAAGCACAAGGACTGGCATAAGGATCCCGGTTCGAACCCCGGCTCCCCACCTGCAGGGGAGTCGCTTCACAGGCGGTGAAGCAGGTCTGCAGGTGTCTATCTTTCTCTCCTCCTCTCTGTCTTCCCCTCCTCTCTCCATTTCTCTCTGTCCTATCCAACAACGATAACAACAATAATAACTACAACAATAAAACAAGGGCAACAAAAGGGAATAAATAAATAAAATAAATATTAAAAAAATTTTTTTTTAAAAAAAGAAACTTCAGGGACTCTCTATCCTCCTGAGATGGTCTGCTAGTCCTCTCTCTTGGCCTCTTTCTGTTTTGAAACTCAGATGACTCTTGTTTTTCTAAACCTCTACTTTCATGCTCAGATCATTGCAGCAAGTGTGTAGCCTAGTGTTCTCCAAAGAGAGTCCAGGATGGAGACAGGTCTTCTACACAACAGCATGACTCTCACAGGGGACTGCAGATATGTTCGTGGCTGCAGGGGTGTCTTCCTGGGCACCCACACAAAGGACATCTTTCTTTCTCTCCTGTAGGGCCCTTGTGGGGAACGCTGTGGGTGTAGCAGTAGGCAGGAAAAACCCAACCGTGGGGTATTAGCAGGTAGGATGTAGTGACAAAATGAACAGAGAACATCCCCCTGGGATGCCTCCACAAAGTGGGATAGCAAAAGGTCAGGCTCTTCTTTTTTTTTTCTCTCTTTCTTTTCCTTTTTTAAAAATATTTCATTTCCTTTATTTTTTGGATTGACACAGAAATTGAGGGAGAAAGACACTTGCAGACCTACTTCACTTGCACGTGAAGTCCTGTAGGTAGGGACCAGGGGCTTGAATCCAGGTCCCTGCCCACTAGAACATGAATTTAACTGGGTGTGCCACCACCTGTCCTCTTTCCTTCCTTGTTTCCTTCCTTCCTCCCTCCCTCCCTCCCTTCCTTTCTCCCTTCCTTCCTTCCTTTCTTTCTCTCTCTTTCTTCCATCCTTTCTTTCTTTCCTTCTTTCTTACAGAGAGTGATGGAGAGAAAAGAGGAGAGAGAGAAAGAGAGAGAGGGAGAGAGAGAGAAAGGATGTGCAGTGGGAGAAAATACAGCACCGAAGCTTCTTTTAGTGTGGTTGGTAGAGGCTCGACTTGAAGCTGGGTTTCATGAATGCCAAACCAGTGCACTAGCTAAGTGAGCTGTTTCACCAGCACAAGGGCAGGCTGTTCTGAAGCCACCAGTGTGGTATTAGCAACCTCTGAAAGAAAGCCTGGGTTCACACTTGGGTTTTCCCACATCCTTTGACGCCCTGGTGCATTGGCTGAGCAGCAGGAGGTGTGCATGCTGGCTCTCACACCCAGAACTAAATCAGTGTTGAAAATCACCTTGAAATCACCTTCCTCCCCAGCCTTCCTTTCTTCACGTACAGAAAGGGGTGTGTGTGTGGGGGGGGGGGTGGGAGTCTATTGCTGAATTCCCTTCCTGGGTCAGTTCCTGAGATTCTATTATTCTAACAGGAAGCCAGAACTACCCCATCATACCTTACACATTGTGGGTCCAGTGATTGGTGTCATAAACTAAGTACTAAACAAGAAGTCATGGCTTTCAGGGGTATGGATCCATCAGCCAATAAGCATTTCAGGAGAGAAGCAATTACGGAAGCCAGAACCCTCACCTTCTGCACCCCAAAAAGAATTTTGGTCCACTCTCCCAGAGGAGTAAAAATGTTAGGGAAAGGTGACCAGAGGGCTCTGAAACCCAGTTCCACCAGTGCCCGGAATATTTGTAATCAGGAAGCTTTGCTTGTATGCCATCAGTGTGAGGGAAGAGAATCTGGAGAACACCTTAGATGCTGTTTCTTTTGTCTGAGAGGGAAGAGGAAAAAGGAAAGACAACTCTGGGGTGATGTCACTCATAAATGAAAGAGAATTGAAACACATGAACTTGGAAACAAGAAAAAAATTATATATATATATATATCCCATATATATATATATTCCCATAACTATGATCTTGGGATTACTATGGTGGTTACCACTGGAGGGGGGACACAGCACTCAGGTGGTGAGAATGGAGAATGGTGTGAAGTTACACCCCTACTATCTTATAATCCTGTAATAATAAAAAGTAGATAATGAAAAAATAATAAAAAATAAATCTTATTTGATATTATTGATTTACCTTATTTAAAATCAATTTTATTATTTAATTTAAAACTAATTGTAGAGGGGCCAGGTGGTGGCACATCTGGTTGAGGTCACATGCTACAGTGTGCAAGGACCCAGGTTCGAGCCCCCAGTCCCCACCTGCACAGGGAAGCTTCACAAGTGGTGAAGCAGGGCTGCAGGTGTCTCTCTGTCTCTCTCCCCATCTGTCACCCCCTTCCCTCTTCATTTCTGGCTGTCTGTATCTAATAAACAAAGATTTAAAAAAACTAATTGTAAAAAGATACTATGGCCTCCTCTGCCTTTAATGACAGCAGAGGCTGACTTGATTAGCACCTGTCCCCAGCCAGATGCAGAAGATGGATCTCACTGAGAGAATCCCAGGGAGCAGGAAAGGATCAGACTGAAGCCAGGTTTGAAATGTGGACTGTGGGGCCAGGAGGGCTGCCCCACCTGCCCTGAGGAACTGATGTGTTTGGTCCTGCCAGGGGAACATCACTAAGGCCACATCATCCTTTGGCAGGGGACTGGAACTCCTCCAGAGCTCAGTCAGCACCCCTCAGGAGCCCAGGCCAGGCACTGGGATATGCACAGGTATCCCCCACAAGCCTGGCTGTACCTTTAAATATATATATAAATTATTTTGCCTAGGGACAGAGAGAAATTTGAATTTTATTTCAAATAAATTTTAACTTATTTAATTTGTATAGAGACACCTGCAGCACTGGTTCACCACTTGTGAAGCTTCCCCCCTGCAGGTGGAGACCCGGAGCTTGAACCTGGTCCTTGCCCATGGTAACGTGTGCTCTAACAGGTGTGCCACTGTCCGGCCTTCGACCGCTCTTTGACTGTCTTATTCTTGCGATTCATGTTTATGGCTTGCTGAACTAGGATTTGCCTCTTGGAGCCACTGAAAGCCTGCTTTGTCTCCCACTGCCTGTTCTCAGAGACTGGAAACGGGGTCACTAGGAACCCAGGAATATGAGAGCCAGTCTGCTCTCCCCCTCCCCCCAGAGCCCACCCCATCCAAGCCTTCCCCTCAGTTGTATCTGGCATCCTTGTGAGATGCTCTTGAGTGAGTTCCATGCACAAGCAGAACAAAGATGAGCCAGAGGCTCACCTCTGAGAGCTCCTTTCTGACCCCACAGCTTGAGGCTAGTCTGCAGGCTCAGCCTCCACCACTGTGGGTGGTCAAGGCTTTGTCTGCTGGGGACCCAGCAGTAGCCCAGAACTGGAAAAAGTCTTGACCTTGCCAGCAGGCTTTTGCAAAAGAGACCTTGCCCATTTAAAACACATATGAAAGGAAAAGGAACAGGAAAAAAGTAAAAGGGAAGTGAAAAAAAGAAAGAGAAAGAAAAAAGAGGCTTCCAAGGTTCAAGGCCCCAGAAGTCTGGGTTGGTCACCAGGGCTCAGCCATTTCTACGACGAGGCACTGATTTCAGTCTTCAGCCCCTCTGTTGTGCTCTCACCTCAGTTCTTCCCAGGCTGGGGGCTGGCATGGTGGAGATCAAGATGAGACCGCTGTGAGGGTGAAGACAGCTCAGCTGGTGGAGTGCAGGACTTGCAAGATCTTAACTCCTGGTTCCATCCCAGAGACACATATGCTGGAATGGTGCTCTGATCTCTCTCTCTCTTTCTCTCTCTCTCTCTCCTCGCTCCTCCCCATCTCCTCTTTCCTCCCTTCTGTCTCTCACATCACTTCTACCTCTGTCCCTCATCCCTCCCCCTCCCCTCCCTGATGAAATACATAATCTAGACCTAAAGACATGAAAAGAGGCAGTAGGGATGGCCTCTCCAGAGGTTTCTCTCTGGGGCTTAGAGGTGACTGGTGCACACACACACACACACACACACACACACACACACACACACACGAAGACTTGGCATTCCGTCTTCTGTGGAGGATGCTGTTATATGAACCAGCTTTAGCCCTCGATAGTGGCCTCTGTTTAACTTAATCACTTCTTAAAGTCCTCCATCTCCAAATATGGTCACTTCAGACCTGAGGGGGTTAGAACATCAGTGTGTAAATTTGGAAGAGGACACTATTGAGTGTAAGTACCATGTGTGCATTAATATACCAAGTATGAGGCTGGAAAAACAGCTCACTTGGTTAGTGCACTGCTTAGCCATGTGTGCAGTGCAAGCATAAGTCCAGCTTTTACTACATTGAAAGAAGCTTTGATGCTGTGAACTCTCATTCTCTCTCTGCCTCCCTGTCTCTAAAAAATAAAAAAAAAAAAAGGATTCGCCTATATTACAGGTCCTAGCAAAATTGTACTACACTTAGAGTTAATTTTTTTTATATTATTTAATCAACTTTTAAGAGTTTTATTAGTTTTTTTCCAAATAGGGAGACAGAAACAAAGAGACAGAGAGAGAAAGATACTATAGCATCAAACTTTCCTTCAATACAGTGAGGGATAGGGGCCTGAATGTGATTCACACATATACCAAAGCGGCACACTAGCAACTAAGCTTTCTTGGCAGGCTGATTATGTTTGTTGTTATGAGAGAAAGAGAGACCAGAGCACCTCTCAGCTCTGGTGTGTGTGATGTCAGGGGTTGATCCTAAGGCTGATAGAAGCCCTGGGCTCTGCTGCTAAGCTATCTCCCTGGTGAGAGCTCCGTGTTCCTCATGACAAGCATCTATGATATCACAGAATCACAGATGAGACAGATGTAAGTCTACGCTGCCATCTTGAGTCACCAGCCTGACTTCTTGCCCTGGACCTGCTTTGGTGCCCAGAGAAGGGCATGGGGAGGCCTGGCCAGTCTAGAGGAGGGCCTGTGATGCCAGCAGATGCCAGGGAGCTGGGCACCACCTCTCCTTGTTAGTCTGCCTGATGGATGTTCTCACCACATCCCCAAGAGGTGTCCACGCTGATGCTATTCCCACTCCTGCAAAACATGGTGTGAGCAGCTACCAGTCTCTAGGTAATTCCAGAAAGAAAAAAAGAATGCTTCCTGCTACTTTTGCCCCATAGAAGTTCAGAGAGCTATTCCTTCTTTGTTTGCACCAGCAGAGATGGATGGAGGGAGCTCACAGATCAAAGAGTGGCAGCCTGCGAGGACAGAATCCTAAAATCCTTCCTGCTCTTCTCTGCATGATTCCAACCTGGTCTCATGGCCAAGCGGAACCTGAGCTGACGTGACAGCTCCTTGTTTATTTGTGCTTCTTATTGATCTAGCGCCATGTAAATATTCATGTGTTTGGCTGCAGAAATGTTAATAGGTTTGATTTCAGACCTTGTTGAGGGTGTCAGCTGATCAAGGACACAGGCATCTATTAGTCAACCCTGAATTCTAAAATCAGACAGCCGGCAGGGCCTGTGGCTACAGGCAATTGTCTGGGCAGCAGATGACCCATGTCCATCCATAGGAGCCTCTGCTGTCTGTGTCTGCACAGAGGAGTGGATCCCCTGATCTGGATGCCAATGTCCCCAACCTGTAGAGGACAAGCTAGAGTGTCTCCCTTCACCTGTAGTCAGGATATCACTGGGAGACCCTTGGAATCCAGCCTGTGAATGGGACCATTGTGAGGTCCCATCAATGAAGGCCAAGCTTCACCACCCAAGCACTAAGATGCCCAAGTATATTTGAAGATAACAATTCTACAGCATAGACCTCAAATTCTTGTTTGAAATTGTTTTCATAGGAAAACATCTTTGATGCAGTGAGAACTCTGGTGGTTACCCTAGTGATGTTGGGCAACATTCATATCAGATGTCTATAACTTCAGATTGACTGTCTAACCCAGTACCTAAAAGACTGTTTCCAGCAAGCTATCTGCATATTCCTCAAACATAGTTGGGCTATTGGGCAAAAGTCCACAGGCAGCTACAGTGCCTAGACACAACCATTTTAACCTTGCTTATGGGAGAAGAACATCAGTCAGCTACTGATAAGCAGCTGCCATTCACATGCTAAGTTTAAACCTACTATCTTTAGATTCAATCACCACATCCTGCATTTTAAGTCAATCATTTACCCCACTGTTTGTTCTGCCTCCTGCATAAACCTAACCTTTTGTATCTGGAATTCCTGATGTTTGTAAACTGTGTCAATAAAGAGACCTTGGACATGAAGGAAAGGCATTTGCTGAGTCCTACTCACTCCCACAATAGTGCGTGTTTGGAAAAGATGCCTCCAGACTCTCAGTCAGGCCTGGCACTCTCTAGTCTTTCTCAATTATCTCTCAGGATCCTGCATCTTCAGCCGCAATAACCTTACATAGCAAGAGAGGTGAGGTGGGAGGAATAGATGGGGGGGTTACTTCTGATGTTGAATTGACACCTCAACTTTGATGGTGGGTATGGCAAGGCTGTACCTCTGGAATGCTATCATATTGTAACTAATACAACTTGACATTAAAATACTTTAAAAAATTAATAATGACAAGAATAAAGCAACAGTGAAATGAAAAATAGTTCCATTAGAAAAAAAGATCAACAAAATACTAAAGTAGAGGGATAAAAACTAGGTGGTCACTCTACTGTTTCTACTTCTGTATTGGTTCAATAATGCAACGATTTTAAAGAGACAAAGAGAAAACATTTGCATTGAGTCAATCAGCCACTCAGAAGATTTATAACTTGGAGGAGGAGGAGAATTCCATCTAAGAGGTATCGTCCAGGCAGATGTTGGAAAGGGGCCTTCACAGGTGAGGGTGGTGGGGCTGGGCTGACGCTGGGCCTGGTCGTCCCTACATAATGGGCTTGTTAGTGCTGCAGAACTTGGTGTTGATGCATGGACCTGTGTGCCTTGTGGTGAGTGTACATTTGTGCAGTGTGGTGTATACATGTGTGTTATGTGCAATATGCGTATGTGTGCTGTGTGCACACAAATATGTGTGCTAAGGGCATATGTGCTGAGTGGAGATACATGTGTTATGTACATATGTGTCACACAGGCTGAAGGCATTGTGTTCAGTGCCTGTGTGTTGTGTATATTGTGTTTATGTCTATGTGCATATATGAGCATATAAGTACACCGTGTTGTGTGACTTTGTGGGTGTGTACACACATGCTGTGTATGCAAAGCCCAAAAGGCAGTGGCAGGGCTCTGTCTGGGGTCCCTGGGGAGGACAGCTCTGCCTCACCTCACCACAGGTCCCCCAGGAGGACTCCAGGCAGAGGAAGAGGTAGGAGCCTGCCCATGAGAAGGGACGGGCAGCCCTGGAGTGTGACCCCAGGAGTGTGGTCAGAGCCTCTGTGTTTCAGTGTCCCCTCTCTGACATCTAAGACCAACCCCTCAGGGATGTCCTTCTGACTGTGTGACCCCTGAGCCTGGGAGAGAGGGGGTACTTGTACAAGGAGTGACCTGCCAGACAGCTCAGATCTTCAGGGACACTCCTGGTAGATCCAAACCCATTCCTTGAACCTGTGTCTGCCCTGCTATCACCCACCAAAGCCAAATCTGGCTGCTGCTCTCTGGGAAAGGGGTGCAAAACTATGCTTACCACCACCCCATGTGTATTTAACTTTGGCACAAGACTGATTTCAAAGGGAGCCCTAGAGGAGGAAGGAAGATGGCCTCTGAGAGCAGAGCAAGTCCTGAGGAGGAGCTAGTAGGAAGGAAAGCAGAATTGGAGTCCCTGTGCCCTCTTTATTCTTCCTGAAATCCTCTCTGCATTCACACAGCTATTCCAGGCCGTGCCTAGGGCTGGGGAGACAGCACAGTGGGAACACACAGGACTCACGTGAGGGGGGGTCCCAGCTTTGAGCCCCTGCATCACCCACAGTCAGAGAAGGCTGGTGTTCTGGTCCAGAAAATTTCCTAGCAAGGCCCACACAGGATGCTGCCCATCCTTGCTAGGTCCTCCTGCAGTGAGCAGGCACCTGTGTCACCTGGAAGCCCCCCGCCCTTATTTTTCTCCTTGCACACTGCCTCCTGCTGGCTGGCCTGCACAGCCCCCTGAGAGCCCACAGGGCAGGCTGGTCTCTCCCTGCCTACAACCCACACATGAGGGACAGCATACCTGTCATGAGGAAAAGGAGTCCAGCCACATGCTGAGTCAGGCTCTCTTCCCAAAAGAAGCTGACCATGGCCACAATGCAGCCGCACAGTAGGACAGCTACAGCCATGCCCAGGAAGCCAGCAGTGATCCTCCGCAGGTCTGGAGAGGGGACAGAGAGCAGCATGAGAAGAGCATGGCAGAGAAGCGAAGAGAAGCTGGGCTTGTGCTGAGGCATGTCCCCCTCACTCTGCTTCTCTCTGTATATTTATACCTGCATGAAAAAGTAGTCCAGGGGCTGGGCAGCGGCACATCTGGTTGAGCATACATTGCCATATGCAAGGATCTGGCCCAGGCCATCTGTCCCCACCGCAGGGGGGAAGCTTCACAAGCAGTGAAACAATGTTGCAGGTGTAACTATCCCTCTCCATCACCTCCTTCTCTCTCAATTTATCTGTCTTTATCCAGAACAAATAAACTAATTTTTAAAAGTGGCCCAGAGTGATAAAATTACACATGTGAGGCTCCCAACTCATGGGAGAGGGGAGATAATAAAGATGATCTGTTTTTCAGGATGCTGTGATGCTGTTTTTCTGAAGCTATGTGGCTTTCTGGGCTGACATTTGAGGCAAATAACTCAAACCAAGTCATAAAAAATTCATATCTGAGAAGACAGATATAAAACTCTATTTCAGATCTGCTGAGACACTCCAGGGATTATCAGCCAATAATAAAGAATGTTCAGGAAGTCAGATGACAGACCACCCAGGTCCTGAGTGTGTGATGGTGATCTCTGCAATGTCAGACCCATTGTGACTGACATTCATCCCCATGACACTGGGGCCTTGTCAGAGGAGCTTCCATCCATATGTCAGAGACCTGGGATAGATTCTTCTCTGTCTTCATGGCGTCTATGAGTGGCTTCCAGCAGTGGTGTGGGTCAAAACAAAGTCACTGGCCTCCTCCTCATAGTTTCACTGGCCAGAATGCCACCAGCCTCTGGCTGGGGTGAGAGCTGGTGAGAATGGAGTCTAGGCTCCTGCATTCCTGAGTGACCTGGCAGCTGGCAGCATGAGCCCAGAGCACTCCCCCAGCACCCTCCCACCCCCTTAACCCCCACCCCCCCACCCCAGCAGGATATCAGGCCTCTCCAGTGCTCCACTGTGTGCTGCTTTCTAGAGCTTCCCATTTTCTGGACAGTGAAGAAGAGAACTTCCTACCCTGGAAGTGTGGCACTAACACCCTCTGGGAGAAGGAGGACAGAGGCTCATAGGGAGATTCTCAGCAGAAATGCCACAAGGGAGCCACAGCAGCTACAGTTCACGCTGCACCATCAAACAAAAGCAAGGGCACTTAAGGCATTGACACGGCACTCAGAAGGGGTGACTCAGGCTGCTCTGCAGAACTTTCACAAAGGGGCAGCAGGTGTACAAAAACCCAAGCTGGAAGCAAGAAGGCTCCAGGACTCACAGCCCACCCCTCTCCTGCCTGCCAGTCCTCTTGCAATAAGGAAGGAGAGCTAAGACCTAAGGTGGGCTTTGTTCTAGGAAGAAGTGGGAGGAGTCAGGGTCCTGGAGGTGGGAAGATCTGGGGTGGAGGTAGGGGTTCCGTCCTACTGGAGATCTTTGATTTCTTATTGTCTGTTACTTATTGATACATGTTTGTACTGCTATTTTTTTCCCTGCTGTTCTGCTTCCTTTGTTAAGAACCATGATGTCTGGCTACTTGCAATATTTCGTGCATTTCCTGTGTTCCAATTCCCTCTCTGATGTAAGCGGTATCTAGTGGAGGTCATGAGGTCATGAGTCAACCATGGGCAATTGCCTCAATCCGTATACTCTGATGGAAGCCAGCACTCCTCTCAGAGTCTGGAAAGGTACAAAGGTGACCTGAGGCTAGACACCATATTACATCTGATGCCAGGAGGCTTGTGCATGGATGACATTTAAAGCAATGCCTTAGATTGTCAGACATTAACTATCCTGGCATTTACCTCCTGATAAATGTCCCCTTGAAAAACTACTTTCAATTATCCCCTTCCTCTTTGATAAAATGCACACTATGGTCCACAGACTGAGATGCCTGGTAAAAATTGCACTTGCTATAGTCCCACTGTGGGATTTAACTGGTTTCAACCCCTTTGGACTCCTCATTCACCGCTGATATTCTTCTGAGGTAACTTACTCGATCCTGGGTCATATCAGAACATGGGTCCCAGCAGCCAGATCTACGTGCTGGCCCTTCAATCCAGCTCCTGGCTGTCCTGTCCCCCCCCCCCACTTCCTCCTGTACACATGGCTGGCACTGCTCAGAGGAAAGGGCTGCATCTGAGACACTGTTCTCCAGTCTCTGGCTGTGGGTATGAGCTGCCATGAGCAGGTGTCCCTTCCTGCAGAAGGGTGACAGAGTGGCTTCCTGTGGGCCCCAGTTTGACCCATGTTTGGCTTCTTATGATTTTCTGGGTAACCAGGACAGATGGCAGAGTGCTGTGTCCTGTGACACTGTAAGGAGACTCAGTTGGTGGCTTAGAGACAGATGCCGCCAGGGCCACCACACCCCATATCCACTTTGTGCGTGTGTGTGTGTATGTGTGTGTGTGTGTGTGTGTGTACGAGCACGTGAATGCGTCACACTGAAGCCACAGCAGCAGGCAGCCACTCTCTGCTCTGAGAGCAGTGTGGATGGCCCAAGAGTATGCATGCAAGACCTGGGCCTGAGGCTGTGGGTTGAGGAGGACCAGGAGTACTCCCCCCGCCTCTCGCCTACCCTCTAGAACACTCACGGAGCAGGTGCCACTCGTCCTGCTGGATGGTCTTGGTCAGGTTGAAGGGGACGTTGCGGAGGCGGATGGGCTGAGAGAAGTGGTATTTGATAGCTGTGCACTGCTGGGCGATTCCTGGCAGGAAAGATGAGGCAAGATGAGGCTCAAAACGTGTAGTTCAAGGAGTGTGGGGGGGAAATCCCTGAGAAATCGGGACCATGAGGGCCAGAGGGAGCTCATTCACAGGAGCCAGAATAGTGGGGGGCAGGGGAGGGAGCTTGACAGGAAAGCGGAAGTCAGACCTGGAAAGGATTCTCTGTCTGCTGTGGCGGTGGCCTTCTGCAAAGGGGCAGTGAGTATGACAGCAGAGGAGGATCTCAGAGCCACCACCCATATCCCCACCCATTCCTGCTGGTTTTGTCCTCTTGGCATGAGGAGGAGTTAAGAACCCATGGTGGGCTTTGTTCTAGGAGGAAGGTCAAGGAACACTGGGCCCGGAGGCAGGAAGATGGGGGCCTTGGACCTACTCTGTATGCCCCCAATCTAGCCCCTAACTTTCCCTCCCACTTTCACCTTTCTCCCTCTTATTCGTTCTCCCAATCTCTCTCTCTCTCTCTCTCTCTCTCTGTCTCTCTCATTGTCACCAGGGTTACAGTTGGGCCTTGATACCTGCAGGATGAATCCACCACTTCCAGTGGACATTTTCCCTCCCCCTCCCCCTTTATTTTTTAGGACAGAATAAATTTGGGGGGAGGTGATACACTTGTTGAGTGCACATATTACCAGGCTCAAGGACCCAGGTTTGATTCCCCACTCCCTACCTGCAGGGGGGAAGCTTTACAAGCAGTGACGCAGGTCTATAGGTATCTGTCTCTCTCCCTCTGTATCACCTCCTCTCAATTTCTCTCTGTCCTAAAACAGAAAGAAAAAAAAGAGGAAAAAATAGCCACTATGGCTAGTGGAGTCACAGTACAGGTACTGAGGCCCAGCACTAACCCTGGTGACAATAAAAAAATAAAAGACAGAGGCGGGGAGGGGGGAGTGGGAAATAGGGAGATGCCTATAGTATTTGCTTTACCACTCATGAAGCTTCCCCCTTCAGGTGAAGAGCAGGCTCTTTAACCCAGATTTTTGTTCACGGTAATGTGTGCATTTAACCAGGTACACTTCCACACTCCCCCCCCCCCCAAAGTGATATTCTTTGGAGGGAGAAGAGGTTGTTTTGTTTTTTGTTTCATTTTATTTTATTTTATTTTATTTTATTTTATTTTATTGCCTCCAGGGTTATCTCTGGGGCTTGGCACCGGCACTATGAATCCACTGCTCCTGGAGGCTTTTTTTCCCCTTTTGTTGCCCTTGTTTATTGTTGTTGTTGCTGTCATTGTTGTTGGATAGAACAGAGACAAATCGAGAGAGGAGGGGAAGACAGAGGGGGTAGAGAAAGATAAGACACCTGCAGACCTGCTTCACTGCTTGTGAAGCAACCCCAGTGCAGGTGGGGAGCTGGGGGCTTGAACAGGGATCTTTGAGCCGGTTCTTGCACTTCGCACCATATGTGCTTAACCCGCTACTGCCCGGACCCTGGAGAGGTTGTATTGAAGCATATATTCAGGCCTTTGGTTTGGGGCTGGAACAGCAATAAAATGATTCCTCCTCTGGCAACAGCTGGTGGGACAGGGTCTAACATCCTGTGGCTCTGGGCTGAGTCCCTTCAGTCTTAGAGCACCATCCCTCACCCCACCCCCTATGCTCCAGGCTCTTTGGGCTCAATGCCCATCACCTGTGGGAGCAGCAAGGAAAAGTCCAGAAAGGGCAGACCAGCCAGTGCCTGCTTGCTCTCTCTCTTTCTCTCCCTCTCTCTCTCTCTCTCTCTCTTTCTCCTAGTCTCTCTTTTTCTTTCTTTTTTTCTTTCTTTCTTTCTTAATCAGAGCACTGTTCAGCTCTGACTTATGGTGGTGTGGGTGATTGAATCTGGGACTTTGGAGCCTCAGGCATGAGAGTCAGTTTGCATAACCATTATGCTATCTACTCTCTGCCTCTCCCTTTCTCTTTCTTAAATAAATAAATCAATTTAGTTTTTTGAATCCCATTTTATTTTTACCTTCCTAGGTTTTCAGCACTGAATCAAGTTACTAAACACAAAACTGCTTGAGGAGAAGCAGCCAGGAAGGATTCTGGGGCTGGAATTTTCACTGGACAGAGATGAATCACACCCATCTGAACTGGACCTGACTTCAAACCCTCAGCTTGAATCAAACAGTTCACCTGGACAGTGTGTTCTCCAGCCACCAAATGACACTCTCCACAAAGATACCTTTCCTGCGATGGTTTGGGGACAATGGGGCCCCTGGATGGCACACATCATTATGTTACCCTGGGCAGCTGACATGATGTCTCCTCAGGGAGCCTGCTACCCCAAATGTAAGTCCTGAGAGGTAGGGGGCTTCTGAAAGTGGGAGGAGAGAGAGCCCCCTACTCTGCAGCTGGAGCTGCCCCCGGCTCACTGCCTGACGCTGATCACAGCATCTGCTTCCCTGCCTGCCCTCCTGCCTGTGCATTCCCCTCAGCCTTCTGAGTAACATGAAAGTGCCTCCTCTCTCTCCAATGTAAAATCTAACAAGAGGGGCCAGGAGATAGCTCAGCTAGGAGAGCACACACCTTACTGTGCCCAAGGCCCTGGGTTCAAGCCCTGGCACTACATGGAAGCAACATGGATGGATCAGGAGAGCTCATAGATGTGCTGCCTCGCCCTCTTTTCCTCTCTCTTCTCTCTCTCTCTAAGTGAAAAAATTGGGCCTGTGAAGTTGTTTGGCAATATCAGTCATACACAGGGCTCTAAGTTCATTCCCTGGCTCTGCACTAAACACACACACACACACACACACACACACAACCACCACCACCACCACCACCACCACCAACAACAACAACAACAATAACAACCACAACACTCCTTCTTTCCATGTAAGTCATGGTGGTTTGTTTAAATAAATGCAACCTGATTAGGTTAATTTTTAAAAAACACACAGGCAGATGCTGATTTTGAGCCCCGCTGGCTGTTAGAACAATGGTCACAGCTGCAAATAACTCATTGGTGGAATCTGAGGTGATGCACAAATAAAGCGAGAGTTTTTAAAGGTGAGTCTCTGAGGTGTCTGGGCGGTGGTGCACCCAGTTAAACGCACATTGTACAAAGTACAAGAACCCACACAAGGACCTGGGTTCTAGCCCGCACTCCTCAGCTGCAGAGGTGACACTTCACAAGCGATGAAGCTGGTCTCTCTATATATCTATCTCCCGTCCCCTTTCAATTTCTCTCTATCCTAGCAAATAAAATGGGGGGGGGGGGGAAGGAAAAAGTGGCCACTGGGAGCAGTGGATTCATAGTATTGGCACCGAGCCCCAGTGATAACCATGGAGGCAAAAAAAAGGTATTTGAGCACATCTTGCTGACGATCCCTCACGCTTGCAGTAATCCCACCCAGGATCCTCACCCTGACCTTTTCCCCTTGCTGGCTACCTCCCAAGAATTTCTGAATCAAGTGATTTGGGGTGAAGCCAGGAGCTTGACTTGTAACAAACACCCTGAGTCATTCTGATTCACTGGGAGAAACATTGCCTGAGTTTGCTGTGTTTTTTCTGAAAGATTTTTTTTTCTTCACAGGAAACCACAGATTTTTAACTTCTGTGGGGGAAGTTCAAAGCACTCAGACTTTCTCCTCTGTCATTCCAGCCTGATCCCTCGTCACTGGCCAATGGGCAGAGGTAGAGAATTTGGGTGTTTGGCTTCTCGAAGCTGCCGTTTTTTTTGTTTTGTTTTTTAATTTATAAAAAGAAAATGCTGGGCTAGCGTCGCGGGAGAGAGACCAGGAACTCATGACGGCATGGTAATATAATTCTTTATTCATGCTGGTGCCCCAGAATTGGGTGTGAGCTCAGCAGGTTAAACCATGTGGTGCCAAACCACAATGGCCACCTCCCACTCTGCACACCAGCCCTTCTCCAGGTCGGGACGAACCAGGAACAGAAGTGGGCTTTATAGGGTAAAACCGGAAGTGGCAAATGGAAACAAAAATGCTAGGAAAAGGGGTGGAGAAAGGAAAAAGGCACAGTGGGAACTTTCTTAGCAACTGTTGTGATGGTTTTAACTGGTGGGATTAATGTTACCCAGCAGGCAGGGCAGGTCTCGAGGTAGAAAGAAGATAGATCAAAGGAATGGGTGGGGCTAGCTTAATGCCCGACAAGGAAACATTGACAAAACCATAGGATAAGAGGGGTACAGCTTCGCAAAATTCCCACCACCAGACCTCTGTATACCAACCCCTTGGCTGATAGCTTCCCTACTCTTTACCCCTCTGGGAGGATGGACCCAAGATCATTGTGGGATGCAAATGGTGGAAGGTCTGGCTTCTGTAATTGCTTCCCCGCTTAACATGGGCATTGACATGTCAATCCATACTCCCATCCTGTCTCTCTCTTTCCCTAGTAGGGAAGGGCTCTGGGGAAGCGGATCTCCAAGGCACATTGGTGGGGTTGTCTTTCCAGGGAAGTCTGGTTAGCATCCTGCTAGCACCTGGAACCTGGTGGCTGAAAAGAGAGTTAATATATAAAGCCAAACAAATTGTTGGAGAATCATGGACCTAAAGGCTGGAATAGTGCAAGTGAAGCTTTTGGGGGGGGTCCTCCATTTTATAGATAGCTAGTAGGCATATTTTAGTTATATTTCAAAGGTAGCTATACTAGTATTGTTTTTTCTTTGTTTTTTTTTTGTTTGTTTTTTGCGTGAGCCTGAAATCTGATATGCAGGTGAATCCTAATTATTGTCTGAGGAGATGATGTCATGGCTGAGAAAAGGACAAGAAAGCTGGATCAGGGAAGATAGTAGCTCCCTAATATGGGGAAAGGGTATAAATATTACTGTAAACCCCATCAATTTGATGTGATCTGGGGCCCATAATTAGCTTAGGAGCCTGTGTGACCTCTACATCCCTCTAGATCTGAGCTCACATTCTGTGGTCATGAGTAGGAACATTCCAAGCTGCCCCAGTATCGACCCATCTTCCTCAGGTGTAGCATAGAGTATGTTGTCCATCCTCTCTTCAGAGGATGGAACATTCTCTACCACTGTTGATCCATGTTGAGGGCAAGGTCCTATGGGGGCCCACCAAGGGGTCTATTTTGTTGTTCCTGATATAGATGACCGGAAACAATGGAGAGAGGGATTTATTTGAGGTCTAGTCCCATCATGTCTGTTTGGGAGACTCAGGACTCCCCGATTAGGGCCCCAGCTGGTGGAATGGCCTGATAGTGACTAAAGAGTCATTGTTGAAGTATGCCAGTCTCTTGCCCTTATTCAGGTTTTGCAGTCCTTGCTTTGCTAAGGTTACCTTTGGAGTGAGTGAGAGAACTGTAATAGGAAGTAGGTGAAGAGGGTATCTAAGTCTAAGTGGACACTATTTCATTATTAACTTGATACTGACTCACTACAGACTACTGTGTACTTTTGCTTTCAGGTATATATTTTGCCCTAATTTATGGATACATGTGAACATATGCTCTATTTCACAGGACCTGGCCTATATCTAGGTTTTGGGACTTTGTTAGGAAGTGAACCTCCTAGAATGGAATTAGAGAATACCATGAAAGGAAAGGTCTCACCGAGTGATGAGGGTGAAGGGTTGGCAATCCATGCCTGATGTCTCTGTACACAGTCTGAGGTGAAGCATGCTGAGATGGTACTCATTACTTTGGTTAGGTAGGGATCAGCAGATGCAATATCATTTGGCCTGACTTGAGAAAAGCATGCAGGGAAGTGAGCCCCACCTCGAGGTTCCAGGATTGGGAGAAACATAGGCTCTATAGAGGAAGCAGGAGGTTCCTGTTGTCTTAGGGTTTAAGAAGACAATAGATAGTTATTGCAGTAATCACATTGTTTGGCAATTGGGTTAACTTTGAAGAATCCCTTTGTTAGGATTTGCTATATCATATACACCCTCACCATATTTTATATCTTTTGACATTATTTGCATATAGCTATGCCACCAGTTCCTTTTGTTCTCCCTGGAATAAGCTTTTAAGAGAGTCAACATATCAAAGATTCAGCCTATGTATTAAAAAGACTCAGTCTGTGCTTTAAAAAGTTTGAGATATTCAATAAATTTTTCCCCTCTCATATTAATTACATAGTGATTTATATGACTACAAATTGATAGGAGTGGACATAAACACCATTCCCACCACCAAAAGACTGTGTGTCCCATCCCCTCGTCCCCCTCTACCCTATGAAGCTAAACATTCACCCTCACCCTCCACCCAGGGTTTTTCCTTTGGTGCCCTACTCTAAATTCAGTCAACTCCTACTTTGAATTTCCCTTTATGTTCTTCTTTCTCAACTTCTGTTTATGAGTGGGATCATCCCATACTCGTCTTTATCCTTCTGACTTAGCTCATTTAACATAATTTCTTCTAGCACCATCCAAGATGGGTCAGAGAAGGTGGGTTCATTGTTCTTAATAGCTGTGTCAAAGCTGCTGTTTTACTTGAGCCTCTGGTTGAGCTTCCATTCCTTGACTCTGCACATGGCTCAGAGCATGGGAAACTAAAGTGGGGTTGAAGGCAGACCCCAGCACACACAGAGCCCCATGGGCAGCAAGGAGGCTAGGTGGGCAAAGGAGGGCCTTTCTGTCCCAGCACTCGCCAACACCCAAGCCAGCCAAGGCGGGCATCCAGGGTACATGTGACAAAGAATGCAGCTATTAGAGTATTTTGGAAGTTGTTGTCACAGCTGTACTAAGTGCAGAAAGTTACTAAAGAAAGACACAACTGGGGCCAGATAACAGCGCACAGATGTTATCATGCACAAGGACCTGGGTTCAAGCCCAAAGTCTACACCTTCAGGGGGGAAGCTTCAAGAGTGCTAGAGCAGTGATGCAGGTGTCTCTCCCCTCTTCTCTATCTTTGTCTCTCTGTCTCTCATGCTCTATCAAAAGGAAAACAAAAACAATGACTGCTTGAAAATGGTGGTGGTATCATGTAGGCACCAAGCTCCAACAATAGCAAGAACAACAAGCAAAGAAACAAAAACAGCAATAGATTCTGGAAAGGAGGATGAATCTGGTTTCCAGCGCTGCTACATTATACTACTTCAGTGCCCAGTTTCCAGCAGAAAAGTGTAATACAGCCAAAGATGCAAGAACAAATGAGCCAGACGTGGAAATAAACAACAGTCACTTGAAAATATCACTGAGGAAGCCCAGGCATGAAACCAGTTACTTTAAAACATGTTCAGATCATTAAAGAATCCACATCCCAGGAAATAAAGGCAAGGAGAAGAGATAAGCTGGGGGAGGGGGAGAGTGGGGGGCTGGTAGGAAAGGAAAAATTTCCAAAAGGATACGCTGGAGTTGAACAGATCAGGAAGCAAAATGAAAAATTCAGTAGAGGAACTCAACAGAATTTTAAGCAGCAAGAAAAAAGAATCATCACACTTGGAAAAAAGGAAAAAAGAATGAAGAAAATGAACAGAGCTTGTGAGATCAGTGAGAACACGTCAGACATATGAATGTGCAAAGTGTGAATCCCAGAAAGAAGGAGAGAAAGGGCAAAAAGAATAGTTGAAGAATCTGAAGTAATAGAGCTCTGGATTTCCCAAAGGCACTCAGCATCCCATTAAGGATGCAAGATGATACCCCAGGCATCAGGTTAGCCTGCAAAGAAAGTGCTCCTCATCCTTCTCAAGACTCGCCTCGGGGCTCAGTGGAGCTGAACCTGGTTGAGTGCACACAAGGACCAGAGTTCAAGCCCCTAGTCCTCGCAGGCAGGGGGAAAGCTTCACATGTGTTGAAAGAGTGCTGCAGGTGTCTTTGTGTTTCTCTCTTGGTTAATCTCCCTCTCACCTCTCAATTTCACTCTGTCTCTCTCCAAAATAAATAAATAAATAAATAAATAAATAAATAAATATGTAAAAAAAAAAAAAAGGCTCACTTCTAGGCAAAGGTTAAGATCATTGAAGGTTAAGTTTATTGAAGAAATGCTGGTGTACAAGATTTTTTTATCACAACCACACAGTTCTACATCCCCCCACCACCACAACCACAATAGATGCCTGCACATTCCACCCTCCACTAAGCCATCTTCCTCCTCCACTGCAGGACACTAGGGTCCTAATCCCCCTCCTTAATACTCCCAGGAACATGCCTTCCCTCCCTAACATCTCACCCCAACTCTCTGAATTTGCTGTTGTAACAGTCTATGGTCCATTAAGGCTTCCTGCATATTCCTGTGCTGTGTTGCTTAGGTCTCATTCTGCAGAAGGTATTAAAATTATGTTTGCCTCAGACCTTCCCAGCATGGCTTGGACTATAGCATACCAACAGTGATGGGTAGGCTCTGCTTCCCAAAACTACACACACCATCTAGTTAATTGCAGGAAACAAACAAATAGAAATAGAGTTCCCTTCTAAGCACTTAAAAGTAGAGAAAGTAAGATTAAGCTGAATATCATTCATGAAATTTTCATGTGAAGAATGTACTGTGCATAACTGTGGTGAAGGCAGGGAAGTGGCTGAGCAAGTAGAAAGCAGGACTTACTTGCCTGAGGCCCTGCATATGCAGAGTATATGAGCTCTAGTATATGAGCTGAGGCCCTGCATATGCTGAGTATATGAGCTCTAGTATATGAGCTGAGGCCCTGCATATGCAGAGTATATGAGCTCTAGTATATGAGCTGAGTAAATGAGCTGAGGCCCTGCATATGCTGAGTATATGAGCTCTAGTATATGAGCTGAGTATATGAGCTGAGGCCCTGCATATGTTGAGTATATGAGCTCTAGTATATGAGCTGAGTATATGAGCTGAGGCCCTGCATATGTTGAGTATATGAGCTCTAGTATATGAGCTGAGTATATGAGCTGAGGCCCTGCATATGTTGAGTATATGAGCTCTGGTATTTCTTCTTCCCCCTCCACCTTTTTCTTAATAAATTAGTTTTAAAAACTACATGTAAATATGAGATGAAGCAAAATTTATAAAGAATGGAGAAATATGAAAGAACTGGCAGTAAACAATAAAATCATTTGTAATGAAATATATATAGGTTTTAGGTCACATCTAAAACTAGATTTAAATTCTAAGACTAAAAAAATACAAAGTAGTCATTCAACCACAAAAGTGAATAAATTATTGATACAAATAGCCACATCCATGTCTCAAGATTATTATACTGTAGAAATTTACACCAAAGAATAAATATTGCATGACTCTTTCTCTATGTATAAATCTAAAAATCTCCAGTTAATTTATTTTTGTTACCAAAAACAGAATAGTGGCTTTCTATGTAGAGCATATTTGGGAAGAGCTGAGAAAGGGTGCAAATAAATATCTGAGTATGAGACATGTGCTTGCTGTATTCATTGAAGTGGAGATTTCATGGGACACAAAATTTGTGAAACTGTACACTTAGCATAGCCTCGGTCAATCTTTTGTGAGTTACACCTCGATAAGTTGATTTTTAAATGTGAAAGAAGAGTAGCTGGAGTAATGGTCAAAGGTTTCCCAGAGTTGCTATTAGTGTGAATTTGCACATCTAAGCAATTCAACAGGCTGCAAATGAGATAAGGATCCACAGTCAGATATGCCATAAGCTAGCTGATGAAAGCCAGTCAGTCAGTCTTGAAAACAGTAAGGGGGGGAATGCTTTTTAAGAAATTGTAATTTCACTAATTCACTAGGAGCTGATTTCTCATCAGAAACTCAGGAGGCCAGAAGAGAGTGGAATGACATCCCAACTACTGAAAAGAGGATTATCCACCAAGAATTCTACACACAACAACATCCTTCAGAAATGAAAGGATATTGAGGCATGTCCAGTTATATAAAAGCTGAGAGAATGTGTCACTAGTAGACTTGCCCTCCAAGAAATAATACAAGGAGTCTTCTAGGCTGGAGGAGAAAAACAGGGACTCAATCCATGTCAAGAAATAAAGAACACTTGCAAAGACTATGACACAGGTAAAAAAAAAACTACAATATTTTAATATTTTCTTTATTTGATAGAGACAGAGAAAAACTGAGATGGAAGTAGGAGATAGAGAAGAAGACAGAAAGAGAGAAACTGGTTGCAACAGTTCACTGCCTTGTGAAGGAATGTATTTTCGTTTGCAACCTTTTCTCTTCTTTTAATTTTAAATGACACAAAGAACAAATCAGTAATATAGCATGTGATATAATCTATATAAAAATAACACAGGAGCTAAGTTTGTTTATACCACCAGATTCAGTCAGCATCAATCCAAACTAAATTGTTAAAAAATTAAGATGTTAATTTTAATCCACATGGCAACCACTGAAAAGATGCCAAAAATATATAGTAAGTGAAACAAGACAAATGGGAGTTCAAAGGGTTCATCAGGAAAAATAAATAAAATGGCACACAAGAAAGTAATGATGGAGAACGAGAGGGGAAAGACATAACTCATAGAAAATAAACAGCAATGTGGCAGGTGTGAATCCTATCCCATCAAGAATCATAGTGCAAATAGACCAAACCTTGAATTATATGGTGGGAAGTAATTATTCAGAGAAAAAATGAGACCATTTCTCTCTGTCCTATCCAACAATGACAACAATAAAACAGCAAGGGCAACAGAAGGGAATAAATAAGTAAATGAAATATTTTTTTAAAAGGGTGGTCCCATTAAGATACATCAACTATAAACTTATATATGCACTTAACAACAAAGGCCCCAGTTACAGGAAGCTAAAGCTGACAGAGTTGAAGGGGAAAAAAAAAGATAACTCAGCAGAATTCTTGGAAGACCAATATCCAATACTGAAAATGGTAGAAGAACTTACACAAAAGGTCAATAAGGAAACAAAACTTGAACAATAATGTAACTCAGTTATTGACAGACAAAGTAGACATCTGTAAACTCACTTTACCTATAACAGAATAGACATTCTTTTCCAGTGCACTCAATAGCTCCTTCAGGACAGACCATCTGTTAGGCAACAAAACTCATTAAAAAGTATTAACGTAATGTTTTGTGGTCACGGTGAAATTAGGAATCAGACACAGAAAAAATTTAATAAATTTGTGGAAATTGAGTAACACACTTCTCCACAACTTAAGGATTGAACAAGATATCACAGAGATACAATTTAAATGCTTTGAGATTTATGAAAAAAATATAACAACAAAATTCATGGAATACATGAATTGTATTGAAGTTGAAGTAGTGTTGAAAGAGATATTCACAGCTGAAAATCCCCACATTAGAAAAAAAAAAATCTTAGGGGACAGGAGCTAGTTCAACCAGTAGAGTATATACTTGACCATGAACAAGGGTCTGGAGTTGAGCACTGGCACAAGACAGCTCTGTCATCAATGGTATAACAATGCCGTGGTGTCTCCACTTTTCTATCTCTCTCTCTATCTCTCTCTTTCTCTCTCTGTGTGTGTGTGTGTGTGTGTGTGTGTATCTCAAGTTAAAGGGGAAGAAAGAGTCTACTAGGAGTGAAGGGATTGCACAAGTAGGAAGTTCTTGAACAAAAAAAAAAAATGAAGAAGAAAGAAGAGGATCTCCAAAGACCAGTAACCTAATATACTTCTTAAAGAACCCAGGAAAAGAATATATTAAAGAAAAAAAGAGAGATCATATAGGTTACATAAGTTGAGTGGAAATAAATGACAAAAATAAGCAAAATATGGTTCTTTAGAAAATTTAATAAAATTGACAAACCTTAGTTTTACTGCCCAAGATTAAGCAAGAAAAGACTGAATTTAAGAATTAAAGAACTGGAAATGAAAGGGAGTACATTGTTAAACAGATTACAGAGGTGGCCAGTGGTGGTGCACAGGATTAAGCGCTGGGTTAAGTGCACAAAGTATCAACCACAAGGATCCCAGTTAGAGTGGGCTCCCCAACTGCAAGGGTTCACTTCACAAGAGGAGAAGCTGGTCTGTAGGTGTCTATCTTTCTCTCTCCCTCTCTTTCTTCCCCTCCCTTCTTAATTTCTTTCTGTCCTATCCAGAAAATAAATAAATAAATTAATTAATTAATTAATTAAACGGCCATAGAAGCAGTGGATTCATAGTGCAGGCACCGAGCTCCAGTGATAATCCTAGAGGAAAAGGGGGGAAAAAACATCATATTACAGAAATAAAAAGTAATAGAAAAGAATAAAATGTATGCCAACAAATTAGGTAACAAAAATAAAATAGCCACTTCCTAGAAAGACACAACTTGCCATGGCCAATTCAAGCAGAAATGGAAAATGTGGATAGAATGAGGAGAGACTGAGTTAGTAATGGACCAAACAAAACATTTTCCACAAAGGAAACATACAGATTAGATAGTTTCACTGGAAATCCTAGCAAACATTCAGAGTAGAGTTAATCTCCCATAGACTCTTCAAAAAAAAAAAAAAAAAAAAAGAAGGAAAAAATTTCAAATCATTTATGAGACTGAAAATCCTTGCTACAAAACCAAAGACATCAGAAGAAAAAGTATTACAAGATTATATATTCCTCAGTAGTGTTCTCATAGCCTGAATCAGCATCACATGAAAAGAATGATGGGGAAAGTAAGATTAATTAAAAATATGAAAATAAAAATCATGCCATAAACTTTATCAAGAGAACAGAGCACATAAACCATAGACACACCTTACAGATACAGAAAAATCGCTCAAGAAACTCCATCAGAGACACATCAATAGCCTACAGGTCAGGCAGGAAAAGATACTATTAGTTCCAGGACATAGACAAGCAGATCTGAGGCTCTGAGAGGTTCAGTCACCAGCCTGAGATCACAGAGTAAAACAGGAGCCACTCTTAAACAGTCTCACTATTCCTGGAGCCCTGTATACTACTCACTCAGCAATGTCAGCTCTAGAAATGTATCTGAATGTTTAGCAGCAAGTGGAACTGTAGGGATTAAATGAACTGTCAGTTAGAAATGAAAATTTTTTTCCAGTTCAGTACAAACATGGAGTATTTTTGGAATCAGGATGGACAGCTCTCAGGGGCTTCTGTCTGTCCTCCAGCCCCACATTCACTCATGTTCTCTGGAGACTGAACTGCTCTGGCTCACTCAGAGACTCTGTCCTATGGGTCCCTCAAGTAAGATGACAGGGGCTGAAGACAGGAATAGAGGGGGAGAAGTGTCAGTTGGCCCTGGAGCAGCTCCAGAGCTGGGGAGTGTGGGTCCCTAAATATGAGCCCAGCACTTAGCTCTTCCCCTGCCCTCCTGCTGGGGACATGTTAAGACAGAGAGAGAGAGAAGAGAGGAAAAGGGGGAGAAGGAGGGGGAGTAGAAAAAGGGGAAAGGGAGGAGGAAAAGGGAGGGGGAGAGGGAGAAGGGGAGGGGAGAGGGAAAGGGAGGGGAGGGAAAGAGGGAGGGGAAGAGAGAGGGAGATGAGGGGGAAGGGGGAGAGGGAGAGAGGTGGAATGATAGTAGCAGCCCAAAGGAGCCAAGAGTCAGGTAAGCAGCACACACATCCCCTTTCCCACTGCTCTCCCCCCTCCACCCAGGTTTCTTGTCATCTGAAGGGAACTGAACTGAGACGAGAAAGGGGGAGAGGGACAGGGACAAGTTTTTCGGGGACATCCAGGAGCAGGGACCCCAAGGGCTAGGGATGGTGGTAAGCCCAGGGTCCCTTAGCTGAGTTTGCAAGCAACCCATCTACAGCTCGGATGTCCGTCCTCCTTTGGGAGACAAGAGGACTCAACAGAGCTAGGACAGAAGTTGGAGGGCCCAGGAGGTGGTGCAGCATGCAGAGCACAGGATTTGCATGCACAAGGTCCCAAGTCCAGTCTTTGACGCTGGGGTCCAGTCATGAAGGGGACCTTCTGAGCCAGGCTATGCTGATCACAGAGTGGTTCCCAGGTCATCCACTAGGAGGCCTCACAGGCAAATGTTTGCAGAGCCCAGAGGAAGGCATGAGGCTGGCTCCGCAAAGGCTGGGGAAGCTGGAGCCCAGATGGCAACACGCAGGGAGGCAGAGCCTTCAGATGGTTGAAGGCGGCAGGCAGGCTGCTCTATACTCAGTGATGAGCGAGCTTCTTAAAGGGCCAAGGGACACTGCTTGTGGAATTCTCTAATCCAGGCAGCAGGATGCAGAGCAGAGCAGACTCAGGGATGTAAGGACAGGGCTGAGGGGGCAGCAGCCTCCTCAGAGAGGAGCACCAGCACCCCAGAAGCAAGAGGAGGGAGGAGGTAAGAGACTGCAGAAGCTGTCATCCACAGTCTCCCCCAAACCAGCCAAGAAAGAGGCAGCAGGTATAATATCCCAAGGCTCTGCGTCAGACACATGCGGCTTCACGCCCTGCTGTGTGACTTGGGGCCAATTACTTGGCCTCTCTGGTTTCCCCTGTATGTGACAGAGGGAGAATAAAGCAGACACTTTATGGATTTATTAGAGGAGATCTCAGGGTTGGGAGGGAACTCAGTGGGTACAGCATGTGCCTCATGGAGGCAGCAGTTGTGCATGTCCCCCCCCCCCCCAGTATAGAATTTCTTTAAGGGCAGAAGGCCACTCAGAGGTATTGCATGTGCTCAAAGCTCAGGGTTCGCTCCCTGGCAGCACACAGAAGAGGACAAAAAGCCAAGGAGCTGGCAGAGAGCTCACAGCTCCAGTTGTGTGAAGAGCACAAGACCCATCAGTCACCTGCACAGCCATGCTAGGCCCGCTGCCCACATCTGCTGTGCTTTCTCACCTCTGCCAGGCAGGACTCCATGCCTGCACTCCTCAAGAAGGGGTTGGGAACCTCCTGGCCTCTGTCCCCTACCACACCCTGCCCACCATAGCCACCCCCTGTGCAGCCCCAGGAACCAACATACTCCTTTTAAACTGATTACTATGACTGGAACACAGCTTAAGTGGCCCTGATGTCATTAGGAATTTATTTCAAATTATGTATCTGTTTAAGAGTAAAGTGCCAGCACTGTGCACTCTCTAATTGTTTACTGATTGGTTTCAATGCCCAAGTGGCTGGGTACTGCCTGCTGGCATGGAGTATGGGGCAGAGGGGGGAAGGGGCTTCCAGCTTCCGGCTGGGGGCTGCCCTGGGCCAGGCCAGACTAGGCTCCCCAGAGTCAGACCCAAGTTCAAAGCCCTGTCATCTCTTCTCACCCTCTGCTCCCTCCACTGACTTAAAAAAAAAATAAGACATTTCGTTCCATGAGAGACAGACAGAGACAGAAACAGACAGAAACCAGAGCATCTCTCCAGTATATGCAGTGCCAGAGATTAAATGTGGACCCTTGGGAGTACAAGTCCTACACTCCAGAGTCGAATCCCTTTCCAGCTGCTCTGTGGCTTTCCTGTGGTATGGACAGTTGAGACGCATAGTCTGGCTCTCGATGACTCAGTGGGTGTCATTTCCTGCAGGATCAGGATGTCAGTCCCCACGGGGCATCCCAAGTCCCTGAATGTGGATGGTGTGGTTTCTCTCTGCTTCCACAAACAAGAGCTCTGCCAGCCAGCCACAGGGAGGCCTGAAACGCTGAGCATATGGAAAGACGAGTGCAAGCTGTGCGTGGTGTCCTAGAACATTCCCGAGGCAACTTGGAAACTTAAAACTCCCCAGTGACCAGAAAGTGATACTCCTTTTCAGCAGGTCACAAAGATGTGGCCCACCACCAGCATAAGAGCTGGGCTTGAACCTGCACATGCTTGCAAAGCCACCTCTCCGGTGGCCACACCTACCTAGTCTGGACAGGAATGGTGACAGAGCAGGTGACAGGTGGCAAGTGCTGGCATCAGAATGCTCAGTAGCATTTCCACCCCAGGGTTCTCAGGCTGCCTCCTCCATGGGACAGAAGGAAGCAGGGACAAAGGCCTGTCCAGGCTGAGGGATCACAGGTCTGCCCTGCCCAGGGGAGGACCAGGGGCTGAGGAGGGAAGGGCAAATGGGAAGAGTGTAGGGGAGAGGATATAGGTTGCCTGCTCCTCTGTAGCTTTAGCCTTCCCCCAGCCCAGCAGCCCAGACAGGGGCACAGCTCAGAAGGGGCCCCCTTCACCAGGAGCTGCACCTGAGGGCTCTTCTCTGAACCAGAAGCTACATCCCTATCCTTCCTCCACCCCAACTGCACCCCCTTCTCCCCAAGCTCAGCGCCCAAGCCATCAGGTCTCGAGGCTGAAGCCTGCAGAGATAGCCACAGAGGAGGGGCCTTCTGTGTTTGTACCTGTGCTGGTGGCATCTTATCCAACAGGTACATATGGGACACAGGTAGGGGACAGGTGTGCACAGCAGGCCTCACTATGCCTCACTGTGTGTACACACACACACACACACACACACAGAGAGAGAGAGAGAGACACAGAGACACCACTGCTCTCACTATCTGTACTTACACCCTCTAAGAGGGAGAGGGGAGCAGGTGCAGGGGGGCCAGCCTAGCTGAGACCAGATGGACAACGTCGTGGGTCAGCCACCAGGAGCCACTGACAGTCTCAGAGTGACGTGACCCCATCTCATCCCAGAGCCAACAATCTGTCAGCTGAAGGCAGAACTCAGGCAGACATGGGGATCCAAGGAGAGTTAATTACTCCCTAGTCTGAGACCACACGCCAAACTCCTGCTCGGATATTAAGATGATTAAATCTGGAATGTCCTGGCAGCTGAGTGCAGGCCCCCGGCAGTGTCTGTGGAGGCCGGAGGCTGGGGTGGGGTGGCTCCTCCACGTAAGGGCTTACCCACTGGTCTGCAGGGCTGAAGACAGTCTCTGCTGCCTTCTTTGTAGCCCCCTGTATTTTCACATGCCTGTGGAAGTTCACCATTAGGGACAAACAGAGATTTAAGTGCAACTGAGTCTACCTGGGCAGACTGGCCAAACACAGCCATGATTTTCATCTTACCAGCACCCAGGAGGCATGACCTTAATACTTCAGACTCTGACAGCATGGCTGTACTGTGTCCATAGGCAAACAGGCTCTCTGCTCACAGCACAGCAGTGGGCCCCCAGGAGGTGGAGGCAGATCAGCTCACACACAGGCTAGTCACAGGGCTCCCTGAAAGTCAACATGACTGTCATGCTGGTGACAATGAGGAAGTAGCCAGTCCAGAGCCCCTGAGAGATAAGGCCTCAGGAGACCCCCATGGCCGGGGGTGGACCCCCAGAATCCTGAGCTCCTTTAGGACAGAGCTTTTTTAGAAGTGAGGAGAGGTTGGCACTGCATGGGAAGATAGCTGAGGTGGTGCCCATATTATAGGTAGGTGGGCAACAGAAACTGAGCAGGCAGACTAGGAAGACAGCATAACAGTTCTGCAAAAAACTTTCCTGTCTGAGGCTCTGAGATCCCAGTTCAATCCCTAGCACCACCATAAACCAGAGATGAACAGTGGTCTGGTGTGTGTGTGTGTGTGTGTGTGTGTGTGTGGTGTGTGTGTGTGTGTGTGTGTGTGTGTGTGTGTGTGTGTGTGTGTGTGTGTGTGTATCACTGTCACATTTAAATGAAATAGGATAGGATAGGGTAGGATAGGATAGGATAGGGTAGGGTAGGGTAGGGTAGGGTAGGGTAGGGTAGGGTAGGGTAGGGTAGGATAGGGTAGGGTAGGGTAGGATATGATAGGGTAGGGTAGGGTAGGGTACAACAGAACAGAATAGAACAGAACAGAACAGAACAGAACAGAACAGAACAGAACAGAACAGAACAGAACAGAACAGAACAGAATAGAATAGAATAGAATAGAATAGAATAGAATAGAATAGAATAGAAATTGAGTGGTCACAAGCAGCTCCATCTTGCTCTCCCAGAATCTCTCCTCTCTCTCTTGGGCTTCCTGTTCTATAATGTTCTCCTGCACAGGTGCAGCTGAGCAAAAAGCCAGTCCCAAATGGAGCAAAGGGACACTCAAGAGTGAGCCCGCCAGCTTCATTGGCGAGACCTCAGGGCTGCCCTGCAGAGGCTGTGAGCACAAGGTCTCAGAGCACTGCAGGGGACAGACACCCTGGCCTGGCAACAGTATCTGGGGACTCATCACATCTCCTAAGCCAGCTGGATGGGCGGCCAGGTCCCCTCCCTCCCTCTTGATAACCCCTGACTCTTCCTCCCTCCCTTCCTGTAGAAACCTCAAGCATTTCCCTGAGGGTAAGGTGGGCTTTGAGACAAGCCATCTGCTCAGGTCACCAACACCTGAATAAACTCACTTTTCTTGCTGGGTGGGGGATTCCATGCCTCTTGAATTCATTGAATTTTGAGAGGTCAGTACTGAATCTGGGGATGATGTAATAAGAGAGACAGCCAGCCAGTGAGACCTGTGGGACACTGAGCTTCTCTGTCCCAAGGGGTGGTATGTGTCCCCCCCTGCCCCACTGAGTACCCACCTACCAGCTCCCCTCCCCCCACAAGGAACTAAACAAACCTTGGAATATTGCTAAACCACAAAGCCCACATGCTCCCTTTTTCTTGTTTGCTTCAGAACGTGAGAACCATGTAGAGAAGCACAGTGCTGTTTTTTAATTTGACTCCTCTAGCCTGAAATAACATTCCTAGCTTTGTGGGAGTGGGGCCAGGGAGGAAGGAATGGCAAGTGAGAGGCTCCCCTGAACTGACAAACTTGCAAATAAAACTCATGCTGGAGGTTGGGTGGTGGCACACCCAGTTGAGCATACACATTATCATGTGCAAGGACCAGGGTTTGAATCCCTGCTCATTCCCCCACCTTCAGGTGGGGAAGTGTCATGAGTGGTGAAACAGGGTTGCAGGTGTCTTTCTCTTTCCCTCTCTATCTCCTTCTCCCCTCTCAATTTCTCTGTCCTATCAAATAAAAAGTATACAGAAAAGAAAAAATGGCCAGCAGGAGCAGTGAACTCTTAACACTGGTGCTGAGCCCCAGCAATAAGAACACTAGAGGCAATAAAAATAAGTTAAATTAAATATCAAGAATCCTGTGCAAACTAGTCACCGTCCAGACAGGACAGTGAAGGCTGCTTACTTCTATAAGCTGACTCAGTAGCATCCATCTGTAAACAGCAGCAGATGAATCACCACTCAGCAATTTCTAAGCCCATCACCACCAGGCCCAGGACCAGAGGAGAACAGTTTACACACGAATTCTGCACCCCTGGGTATCCTTCAAGCATAAAGCTCCTCTCTCTCTCTCTCTCCCTCCCTCTCTCTCTCCCTCTCTCTCTCTCTCTCTCTCTCTCACTCTCTCTCTTCCTCTCCCTCCCCCCCTCCCCTCCCCTTCCCTCTCTCCCTCTCCCTCTGTCTCTCTCTCTCTCCCTCTCTCTCTCTCACTCTCTCTCTTCCTCTCCCTCCCCTCCTCCCCGCCCTTTCCCCCCTCCCTCTCCCTCTGTCTCTCTCTCTCTCTCTCTCTATCTCTCTCTCTCTCTCCCTCCAGATCACACACTTTAAAAAAATACTTTTAAATCTGTCCCTTCACTTCAAAACTGAAAATCTGGAGCCAGTAGAAAGCCTTGGCACACACAAGGCCCAGTTCAGAACCCCAGCACCATGTGAAAGGAACCACAGCACCAGAAGATGCTCTGTTGCTGTGGTGTCTCTCTTTCTCTATTTATTTATCTGAATGAAAAAGCTCTCTGGGAAGCTGTGAAACTGTGCAAGCAGGAGGTCCTGACACCTCAAACTAAACAGGCAAATGCAAATAAGTAGGTCTAAAAACCCCACAGTAGCTCACCCATAGAAGCAGAAGCCTTGCTATGCTCAAGCCACAGCACTATATGGAGCCACCACAGACAGCACTGGGGGAGCTCCATGGCTGGTGAGCACTACTGTGGTGTCTCTCTCTGCTCCCCCATCTCCTCAACCCTCCACTTGAGGGGTGGGCAGGGGGCACCACAGGGCCAGTGCAACAATCCATGCTCACTCCCCTCATGGTTACAAACTGCTTTGGGTTCAGGGGACACTGTTCCATGTGTGTCAAAAGGGATGGCCTTTCCCAAACAGAGATATACTGGTCTTCAGTCCATCTGTCCAGACTGCCTTCCCCCTCCCCCCCAGACCCTGCCTGACCCCAGGGAGGCTGAGGACCATGACTGGACACACTGCCCAGCCTCTAATCTGTTGAGAAAGACTGAGGAGAAGCTATGGGCCAATAAAGCAGCCAGAAAGATGACTAGTCGCCACCATAGATGGCTGGAGAGGCCGACCCAGCTTTAGTCCACACAAAGCAGGAAATTGAACTACAGGAGAGTCAACCTGAGCTCACGTTTTATTCAAATAGGACTGTCAGTGAAATGAGCTATTGTGTTGATTACAGTATGTGGCCAGCTACCTCAGATATTGGGGTGGGCGGGGGGAGGGGAGACTGAAATGAATGAAAGTGATGCAAATAACTTCGAAGTATCTGGCTTAGGGGGATTATCAAAGTCACAAAACCCATCTTTAAACTCTTGAATGAAAGGAAGTGCCCCCAAAATACAGGCTCCCCTGTGCCCCCACATGGGACATAAGCATCAAATGCTCTCTGGGAGCAAAGAAGGAAAGAAACCACGAATATGTACATCTCTGTAGTAACAATAGCAAAAAAAAAAAAAAAAAAAAGTACATGACATTATTCTTTCATCAAAATCTCTGCAAAACTCCTCCAAAGCAATTTAAGATGAACTAGCAGGGCAACATTGAAATTACCCTAGGCAATTTTGGAAAGGGCACTTCATTTCAGCTCTCTGTGATAAACTAGCTCCCACTCCTAAAACTAGATAAGTCTTGCTGTTACCCATTCTGGAAGAAATTGTCTAAGAAAGGAAAAAGTCAGGCTCTGAGTTTTCTGACTGCACAGCAAACACAGTTTCTGCTGAGGGGAGAGAACTCTTGGGCAGCCAGGGACCCTCTGGAATTGAGGGAGAAGATTCACAATAAAAAAGCAGGCCAGGGGAGGAGTAGATAGCATAATAGTTATGCAAAAAGATTCTCTTGCCTGAAGCTCTGAAATCTCAGGTTCAATCCCCTGCACCACCATAAACCAGAGATGAGCAGTGTTCTGGTAAAAATATAATATAATATAATATAATATAATATAATATAATATAATATAATATAATATAATATAATATAATATAATATAATGTAATGTAATATAATATAATAACGGGCCACAGGGGCCATTTGGTGACGCACCTAATTGAGCACACATGTTACCATGTATAAGGACCGGGTTCAAGCACCCAGTCCTCACTTGCAGGGGGGAAACTTTATAAGTGGTAAAGCAGATCTATCTCACCCTTCCCTCTCTTGTCTCTATCCAATAAATAAAATAAATAACATACATATTTTAAGAGCAGGTCACTATGTAAAGACAGGAAAAAGACAGGAAATGTTCTTGTGTTTTCCGCATCTGAAAATAACTGACCCTTCTCCACCCTCATACCTGGCCACACTGCGTGAAGAAAGCTGTGACCACCCAGAATGTTCGGCATCTACTGCTGGTACTGCTTTTGAAAATACCAGTCATTTTGTCATCTTTGGGTCAATCAGTGGACTCTTGTTCTTTGGAAACTGAGACTGGTTCTCCTGTCTCCCTGTCCTTGAACAGGGTGAGGAGAGACTCAGTAGAACATGACTGCACTTGGACTGGGTGCAGTTTTCCTGCCTTCATCCTGTGGAAAGCTCACCCTGTGCCAGATTCTGAGCAGGTGCATCTGTCCGGCCTCCAGAGAAACAAACCACAAGACAACACGGGATGTTCTGCAGCAGAGGGCTCCCTGGGCACCCCAGGGCCCAGCAGGTAAGGCAGTTCATTCTGCAGGGAATAAGGAAATGGGGCAAAAGAGAAAATGACTGTGGAACCAGCATTCTGGGAAGAGAGATGAGAGGGGAGGGGGACCAGGCAGACGAAGCATGGTTTGGGGTTCACAGTGATGGGAAAGTGGTGAGCATATGTGTTCAGGGGGAGCGCTGGTCTAGGGCAGGCAAGCCACCTCTGCTAGAGGAGGAAGAGCAGGGACTGTCTTAGGACCTGTTGAGAATTCCTGACTTGTAGTAGAAGTCAGTGGAAAGCCAGCAGAGGTGATTAATCTGTAAGATTAATTTAGGAGAAAGAGAAAAGGTGAAGAAGAGAGGACGAGGAGGAGGAGGAGGAGGAGGAGAGAGAGAGAGAGAGAGAGAGAGAGAGAAGACCAGAGCAGCACTGAGTTTACATTAGAAACATTATGCTTGCAAGTCTGGCGTTCCACCTACTGACCTACTTCAGGCCTTCAGCAAGCTTTTAACCATTTAAAGTGTGGGGGCCAGAGTTCAAACCCCCAGTCCCCACATGTGGGGGAGAACTTTAAGAGCAGTAAAGCAATACTGCAAGTGTCTCTCTTTCTATCTCTCTCCCTTTGATCTCAAAGTTTCTGTCTCTATCAGTAAGAAAGAGAGAGAGAAAGAAAGAATGAAAGAAAGAAAGAAAGAAAGAAAGAAAGAAAGAAAGAAAGAGAGAGAAAGGTAAATAAATATGGCCTCTGGGAGTGGTAGATTCATCATACAAATATAAAGTCCCAGAAATAATCCTGGTGACAATAAAAAAAATTAATGCAGAAAAATGAAACTAGACCATCACTTAACAGCCTGCACCAAAATCAGATCAAAATGGATGAAAGCTCTGGATACTAGGCCTGAAATTATAAAATACATACAAGAAAAACACTGATGAAGCACTGCAGGATTTTAAGATCAAAGATGTATTTGGAAACTCAAGCTCATAGGCATGTGAAATGAAAACAAGATTAAATAAAGGAGACTACATCAAACTAAAAAAGCATCTACACATAGAATGCAAATGACACAAAGATAACCAGGCAGTCCAGCAACTGGGAAAAGAAATTTGCACATCATACATCCGACAAGCAATGGATACCAAACATCTGTCAAATGACCCAATAGGAAAGTGAGTACAAGAACTGAATCCACAGTTTTCTAAAGAAGAGATATGCGTGCCCACTGACATATGAAGAAATGCTTCATGGGGGCAGGCAGTGGTGCACCTGGTCAACCACACATAGTACTATGTGCAAAGACCAGCACAAGTACCAGGTTTTGAGCCCCCACTACCAACCTGCAGCAGGGACGCTTCACCAGTGCTGAAACTGGTCTGCAGCTGTCTGTCTTTCTCGCTCTATCTGCGCCTCCCTCAATTTCTCTCTATCCTATCAAATAAAAATAAGAAAAAAGAAATCCTTCACTGAGTTTACATTAGAGACACTACACTTTTAACTCTGGTGTTCCACCTATTCACCTACTCCAGGCCTGCAGCAAGCTTTTAACCATTTAAAGTGTGGGGGCCAGAGTTCAAACCCCCAGTCCCCACATGTGGGGGAGAACTTTAAGAGCAGTAAAGCAGTACTGCAAGTGTCTCTCTTTCTATCTCTCTCTCTCCCTCCCACCTCAAAATTTCTGTCTCTATCAGAAGGAAAGAAAGAAGAGAAGGATCTGCAACATCAAAATGGGAAATAACAGATGGCGGAGAGGTCTTGAAGACAAAGGAAGTCTGCTCCATTGCTGGTGGGAATGCAAACTCATGCAGCCCCTTTGGAAGACTGGATGGAGGGTCCTTAAACGAATAAAACTGGAACTACTTCATGATCCAGGAATGCCACTCTTGGGCATTTATCCAAAGGATACTCAGACACTAATTTGAAGGGACACATGGACCTCTATGTTCACAGCTCCAGTCTTCACAATAGCCACAGTGGAAGCAATCTAAATGTCTGTCATCAGCTGACTGGCTACAGAAGTCATGGAACATATACTCCATTGAATACTATCTGCAATAATAATAATAATAATAAAAGATATGTGTAATTTAGGACAAAATGGATGGAACTGGAAGTGATTATGCTTAGGGAAATAAGAGAGGAAAGACAACTACCAGATGGTTTCACTCATATGTGGAATCTGGAGAACTAATGCACACGACCTTGCAGTTAACAGCCCAAAAGTACACAGATTGTCTCTACCACTCTGTGAGAGCTGTGGTGGTTATCACTGGGACTCTGGGGGCACAGAACTTTGGTGGGGGTGTCATAGTAGGCTAACAGATAGGAAAAGTACTGATCACTTCTGTGGAACTTAGGGGGAGGGGGATATTCCCAAATCTGAGAAGGAGCAAAATATGGTTTCACTCAGATGTGGAATCTAGAGAAATGATACACATGACCTTGCAGTTAACAACCCAGAAGTACACAAACTGTCTCAACCACTCTGTGAGAACTTCCAGCTGTGCGCAGGCAAGGGAAAGGTGCCAAGCCACCTTGAAAGGACCTAGGAACAAAATTTAAGGTGATAGAACCCATGGTCAGGTATGTTCTTCAAAGGACAGCTGACTGGTCTCACACTGGTCACTCTCAGGAAGGACCAGACCCATAGGTAAATGTCATGTGGCTTTTTGAGAGGGGGATGAAGCCCACTTGTCAATGACACAGGTGGAGCAGGTACAGAGAGGCAACATGGGTGAGGAAAGATGACCCCTGCCTCATTATAATGTAATTGTAATAAACTACACTGTGGTTATTGTCTCCTGCCCCCCCATTGGTTTCTCTGTATGCATTATGGGTAATCACACATTCAGAGTACTATTGATTACATATAAGCCCCAGCTTGCCAATCATAGATGCAATCTCCTCCCCAACTTTTACTTTAAAACACACAGTCCTGGACTTTGGAGCCCATCTCCTGCCTGAGGAGTGAGCTCTCTCATTCTGTGCTGACAAACACTTTGGTAAAACACCTTAGTTGGCAGTAAAACTCTTGGCTTCAACTTCTGTGTGTCAGTCTTCAATTCTTTGCTGATGATCACAAAGACTGTAGTAGCTGTGGTTCCCAAATCGTTGTTCCTAGTGACTGTGAGTGGGGAGTGGAACTAGATCCTGTCATTTTATAATCTTGTAAACCATGATTAATCACAAAGAAAATGATGCCTCTCAGCACAAGGTTCATAGCTCCTAAACACCTTTACCTGTCAGAGAGCCTCTGTCCTGTTTAGGACTGAGTAATGCTCCACTATGGCGACAGATGGCACTCAGCTTGGTGTGTTTCAGCTGATGAAGGGCTCATGTTGCAGCCAGCCTTTGGCTCAGAAGGACAATGCTGCTGTGAACATTCGAGATGGCACTGCCACCCTTGTTTTCAGTTCTTCTGGCTTTATTCCTAACCATGGACATGCTGGCTCATGCTGTCATCCTTGGTCCAGCTGATTTGAGGAGTCCCATCAGATAGAGATTTGCAACTGAAGGAAGAAGTGGCAGGTGACTGTTTATTTGGTTTTTGTAGCACTGGAGCAATTGCTATGTGCAATTTCCTGACTCTTGGGGAACTTTTTCATTCTTTTAAAAAAGAAAGCAGTCGGGAGTCGGGCGGTGGCGCAGCAGGTTAAGTGCAGGTGGCACAAAGCGCAGGGACTGGTGTATTGATCACGGTTCGAGCCCCCGGCTCCCCACCTGCAGGGGAGTCGCATCACAAGCGGTGAAGCAGGTCTGCAGGTGTCTGTCTTTCTCTCCCCCTCTCTGTCTTCCCCTCCTCTCTCCATTGCTCTCTGTCCTATCCAACAATAAGGACATCAATAACCACACAGTGTTAAACAACAAGGGCAACAAAAGGGAAAATAAATACATATTTAAAAAACTTAAAAAAAAAAAAAAGCAGTCAGACAATGAGAGACAAGGCAGGGAGAGAGAACACAGCATCAGAACTTCTCTCAGAGCCATGGCACTCCCATGTGGTACCGAGATTCAACCCTGGACCCTGAACTGTGCACAAAACAGGGCAAGTGCTGGTCCCTGTTTGAGCACCAGATGCCGAGCTAGCTTCGCGGGCGGGAGAGAGACGACCAGGGACTCATGGCTGAGCTGGGAAGCAGTGCAATGCAATGTAATGCAATGCCATGCTGGCTTTATTCATCTGCATTTATACTCTCCTGGAAGGAAGTGGTAGGGTGTAAAAATAGGGTGTGACTTAGAGAGGGTGGAGCGAAAAGAGAGTGCAAACCAATGGCGATTAAAGGGTGGAAAACAGGGTGTGACTAGGAGAGGGGGCAGAGTGGAAAAAGAACATGAACCAGTGGGGATTAAAACAATTAAAACAATGATTATGTAAACAGACCACAGCATTAAGCAATACAAGTGAACCTAACTTGATGATCAAAACAGAAGTCTTATAAGCAGAATTAGAAGCATACCAACAGGCAAGACAGCTTCCCTACTGTGTGATCTACCCCACAGGCCCAGATGGTGTTGCATAGAGACAAATGCACCTGCTACATACTGAAAGTACCCAGTACCCCCCTCCCCAGACAGGGACCCCTAAGGCTGCATCAGCAGGCCACTCTCTGCCTGCCTTGCTTCCCTTCCTCTCAGTCCTGCTCGCTTACTTTCTTGCTTTCTGGGCCAACACGCTGGGTGCAATCTGGAGCCCAAACAGACATCCACCCACACACCCTGCAGCTCGAGCCCATCTTTGAGGCTTTGGTGCTGGTATTCTGCCAGCTCGGCCCACTGGTGGCAGATGGGGCTAATGCTCCTGCCTCCTCATGGGGGCTCCAAAGCAGCCCCTAAGCTTAGGACACAAGCCCTCAGTGCCAGGGGGCAGGTCTAGGGGTACACAGGGCAAATCCAAACACTTGAGAAGTGCTGGAGTGGCCAGACAGCAGCCCCAGAGGCCATGGCCGGAGTCACCCTCACACTGTCCTCTAGCGCCAAGCACCACTGGGTGGCTGGGTGACCTGCCAGCCAGCTATTCCCAGCTAGAGGCTTCTAGGTGAGGCCAGTTGGGTGTAGATGTGGGCACAGTGGTGTCCCTGCCCATGAGAGTGGCTTTGTGTCTTGAATGTGGAGCATATGTCTCTCTGTCACCCTTCAGGGAGCAATGTTGTGGATGCGTCCTGACGCTGTGTTGCAAGGACTGTCCCTCTGTCACCAGCCAAGGGGAGACTGTGCAGTATGTTGGGACACTGCAGTTTTCTGCTGGGAAATGGAGGGCAAGTCCTGGCCATAGGGGTCAGCTGAGTATGCTCCTATATCCATCAGCCATCAGGGCATTAGAGTGTCCTCCTGCATCACCAAGTCTTCTTAGAGCACACTTCCCTGGACTACACAGAACTTCCTGGGGCTAGGGCACTGACCCCAGCAGACCAGAGCCACCTGTATTTGTAGTAGCTGTGTGAGCACCTCTCAGACTCCTGACCATCTCTGAAACAGCCAGAGTGTTGGATGTCCACTTAGAATCAGATGCTTGCCTCCTTAGACAACATCATTGGGTCCGTGGGTCACTTGGGGTCAAAGAGTCACAAACAGCAAATCAAAAGCCAGCATGCAGGGTTTCCAGGACATATTCATGTGCCCCTTGTGAGGAGCAGGATACTTCACCTCTTCCACCCCCAATAGGGCCTTTGACACTTCCTGGGCCTGGAGATAGTTCACCACATGGAGAGCACTGAGGGAACTCCAAGGATGGTGCCATGTTGTGATGCCTTTCCTCACTCTCCTTCTAGAAAAAATAAGGGATAGGAAATTAGGCCTAGAGTTGACTCAGGAGTATGCACAGAGTCCCTGGTTTCTTGCCCCAGTGATGAAAAGAGAAAAGAACAGAAGAGAAAAGAACAGAAGAGAAAAGGGAAAGGGGGAAAGAAAAAGGGGAAAGAGAAAAAGGGAAAGGGAAAAAGAGAAGCAAGGCTCTCAGCCTTCTCCCTTGTCCTCTCTCTGCTGGGAAGGGCAAAAATTAATCACCAGTGACAACTCAAGACCCTTATCAGCCCAGGCCCAGTACTGGAGGGATCTGCATTAGACACTGCTGAAGCTGCTCCTTATCTTCCATTTCTTCCCTGTACTTGAGATCCGACATTTTGCACGTCCTAGAAACTCTGAACCCTTGTCCTTTGTGCCTTCGCCCCCTAGGTATGTGGGGATCTCGTGTGTACACGACGTGTAAGGTCAGGCTCTGCCATCCTGGAGCTACTCACCTCTCAGGGCTCCAGTGTGGAGGCCCATGCTTATAGACTTCTGTTGGGTTCTTTTAATGTTTTATTTTAATGAGAGGTAGAGAGACAGAGGACAGAGCCCTGCTCAGCTCTGGCTGATGGTGGTGTTGGGGAACTCAGAGCTTCAGGCAAGAAAGTCTTTAGTAGAACAATTATTGTATCTCACCAGCCCCTGCTGGTTTTTTTGTTTGTTTGTTTGTTTTTACCCCCCTTTAACATGACTCTTTAAAAGATTCATTTAATGGGGTTGGGTAGTGGCACACCCAGTTGAAAGCACATGTTACCATGTGCAAGGATCCAGGTTCAAGCCACCTATTCCCACCTGCAGGGAGGAAACTTCACAAGTGGTGAAGCAGTGCTGCAGGGATAACCCCTCTCTCTCTTCTCTCTCTCTCCTTGCCTCTTAATTTATGTATCTAATAAATAATAAATATATATTTTGAAAAATTCAATGTTTTATATTTTTTGGTATGCTTCTTCTTATGAGAGAGAGGACAAAAGAGGAGGGAGAGAGAGACCAGAACAGTACTCACCCAGTGATTGAACCTGGGAAACTTGGGGCCCCTAAAGGCAAGTCCTGTGCTCTAACAGGCTGAGCATTCTCTCTGCTTCTCAGTCTCACTTTTGCTACTCAGTCTGATTTACAAAGTTGTAGCCAGGGGACTCCGGGGGGGAAGGAAAGAGGTACTTTTCTTCCCCACCTCCACCAGACCAGGAAGTGGACAGAGAATATGGCAGGTCTGGAAAAGCTAGTGGGAAACTCCAGTTCTCTCTGTCTTTTTTTTTTTCCTTCAGGGTTGTCACTGGGGTTTGGTGCCTGCACTACAAATCCACTGCTCCTGGAGGCCATTTCTCCCATTTTGTTGCCCTTGTTGTCTTTATTATTTTTGATGCCATTGTTGATGTTGATGTTGTTGTTGGATAGGACAGAGAGAAATTGAGAGAGGAGGGGAAGACAGAAAGGGGGATAGAAAGATAAGACACCTGCAGACCTGTTTCAATACTTGTGAAGTGACCCCCCTGCAGGTGGGGAGCTGGGGGCTCAAACTGGGATCCTTACACTGGTCCTTGCACTTTGTGCCATGTGCACTTAACCCACTGCACTACCGCCCAGCCCCTATTCTCTGTCTTATGAAAGCAGCAGTAGACCTGAGACTTGATCATTGGTGGGAGGGGTGGGTCTCTGCCATTGTGGGAGAGGTGGGCACAGCAGTCTCTCTCCTGAGCTGACAGAAGCCAGAGACCAGTCAGCTGTCCTTTGCAGAACATACCTGACCATGGGTTCTGTCACCTTAAATTTTGTTCCTAGGTCCTTTCTGGGTGGCTTGGCACCTTTCCCTTGCCTGCGCACAGCTGGAAGTTCTCACAGAGTGGTTGAGACAGTTTGTGTACTTCTGGGTTGTTAACTGCAAGGTCATGTGTATCATTTCTCTAGATTCCACATCTGAGTTAAACCTTATTTTGCTCCTTCTCAGATTTGGGAATATCCCCCTCCCCCTAAGTTCCACAGAAGTGATCAGTACTTTTCCTATCTGTTAGCCTACTGTGACACCCCCACCAAAGTTCTGTGCCCCCAGAGTCCCAGTGATAACCACCACAGCTCTCACAGAGTGGTAGAGACAATTTGTAGTACAGATGTTGGATACCCAAGAACTTCCTGGGAAACCAAGTACTTCCTCAAGGAAGAGAGCCTGGGGTCCACATCCACATGGAGGAGGACAGTCATGGGAACTAGTCTTTGCTCCCTTGTCTCTTAACAGCTGGACCTACTCTGGCCAGGACAGACAAGTCACCTGGACTGGAAACTGAAGGCCTTGCAGCTATGGACTCCCCAGACTTACAGACAGAGGGAGAATAATATATGTAGGGTCAGCTCTGCTCACTGCAATTCAACTCAACCACTCTTAAGTGATAAACCCAGCTGCGTCCTTGGGTGAATACTTTATTAACGGCATTTTTGATAGGACAGAAAGAAAGACACTTGCAGCCCTGCTTCACTTCTCATGAAGTTTCTTCCCTGCAAGTGGGGAGTAGGGGGCTTGAACCTGAGTCCTTGTACATGGCAAAGTGTGTACTCAACCAAGTATGCCACCACCCAGTCCCCTATTAATTGCATTTGTAAAAACCAGACCCACAGCCTGAGTTACGGTGTGCCGCAGCTAATCAGACACACAGCTGCTACACTTGATGTTTTCAGGGGCAAAAACAATTCCAGAACACTGCATACAGGAAAGAATACTTGGTCGAGCTTTTTTAAAAAGAGAGAGAGCTGCTGTGAGATAGCATAGCAGTAGCACACAGGACTTGTATACGAGAGGTCCTAGGTTCAATTCTCAGCACTGTCAAGCTAACTGGTGATCTAGCCGTGTGTGTGTGTGTGTGTGTGTGTGTGTGTGTGTGTGTGTGTGTGTGTGTGTACATGTACAGGATATTATTATAGACCTATGCATGTATATGTACCTATATGTGCATATAAACATACATGCATACATACGTCTGCCTTTTTCACCTCTGACTAGAACAAGACATGCTAAGGTCTGTGCAATCATTTAGCAATAACAGCAGGCTCAAAAATATATTGACATTGCAAAATTCTAAAATGGCAATCTGGGACCCATTATCAAGAAACACTCAGAGCCCCCACACACACACTCGGGCCTTCCCAGCCTGCTGAATGATCCTCTTCGTGTGTGGAGGGTGGGGTGGTTTGGGGTTCGTGCAGCTGGGAGTCCTCAGATGTGTTTAATTCAATAGAGCTGCCAAACTTGAAGGGCAGAGTCCTGTGCCCTTTCCTGATGCCTGTTTTCTCTCTTCCACTAACTTTCCTGGGCTGGATGTGCTGGGGTTGGCTCTGAGGATGAAGAGGCCAGAAGTTGTGTCTGCAGCTACTGATTTCTGTTGATAAATGAGCAATGTGTCCAGGGAGGAGTTGTGGATACTGGAGCCCCCACAGCCATAGCACCCTTCAGCTACCTACCTTCACTACTACTGGATCACTCCACCACCACCACCCCTGCCACAGACTGAGGCTCCACCCTACCCATCTAACAGACTCTTCACTATGTCCCCTTGTACCAGCCAGGTACCCTC